>NC_092705.1:567500-651470 GCF_964275005.1 Diadema setosum
GCCGACAATCAATAACTTTAAAACACTTCCATGACATATGCTCCGGCGACAAATGCTCCGGCACGAATTGCTAATGTTGAAGCTTACACAAACCCTTACCCCTACCCTAACCCTAACCTTAATCCAAATCCTTACCCTGCTCTGACCAAAAAACTCAATCATACCCATGAGGCTCACTCTCTCTTCGGAGAGCTATTAATGTCAGAGCAATAATTGTCGATGGAGCATATGTCGTGTCACCCTTTAAAACACATAACTTCTTTGAGATAATTAATTACTCATGAAGACAATAATTGAGTGAGCGAAAAACCATTGGCAGCTTAACTAAAAATTTAAAACAACATTAAAACACAACTGATATAACCCTTACTTAGATCTTACAATGCTTTTCAGAGCTCGCTCAAACAGATATGCAACCTTGAACAGGAGATAAAGATTGTAGTGCGTGGAAATTAACATGACATATTGTTTCATTTAGCTCACGTCAGCTTCAGGCTATGCTATTGATATTTATGTATCATCCACTTTGTTGTGAATTTCAATTTCCATGGGGTTTCATTCAATGTCTAAAGACAAAAAGGGGCCACAAAACTTTCCAGAATTGCCTGAATACAGTCACATCTTTTCCAGTCACATCCTTTCAAATTTCAGACGATGATATCATATTGTTAACAATATCTGCTCAAAAAATGTAGTCCCATGAACAACATAATGCCAACCAGTGACTCTTCCATCTACCTGGCAAAACAATACAAAATAACAAAATGACCTCAACAAAATGATTTGTTAGATTCAACGAAATGCAGAATACCATGATTGCAATGTGAACCAACACAACTTTAACAATAATGACACAACAAATGATGGTGCCCTTCACTCTTAGAAAAAATGTGCTGATTAGAACCTCTTCTTGTCCCGTATTTAAGATTCTTTATAGACCCTTTTTGTATAGGGTTCTACAATGTATAAAGAACCCTATACAAAAACGGTCATTTTTCTGTTTATCCATGTATCTCTTGAGTGTCATTCGATCTACACCAAATGCTCGAGCGGCAGCTCGAACACTGTTCAACTCTTCGACTGCTTTTGCTCCTCGCTAGCTGGAGCAATCCTGTTGTGGTATTGTTTGAAAGAAAAGTAAAAATTTGTATAAATAAGATAATGGTAAAAGGAGAGTTGAGCCATGGATCATGTCTCCTCATGATGAGTGGCTCAACTCTCCAAAGGTCGGCCATTTTTGCATGTGACTTAACTACCACTAGAGCAGTTGCATCATATTTAACCAAAAACATCAGAAATAATCAACAATGCAGAGGCTACGCGTTGCCCATATTGCGACCAAAGTAACTGCTAGTATATGAATAATAAGAAGGGTCTTACCTCTAACTCTCAAATCCACTTTTCAGTGCGATATTTGGTTTTCCTTTCACAAAATCTCCCATGAGGTACCATGGATCTTGCTGACTTAACTGGAAAGAAAGTTATATTATACACTACCAGCAGAGGGAGTTTTAACTTTTTATCTAAAGTGCAAGTGTGAGATTTAGGGGGTGGATCAACTCTCCTTGTGGCTCAAGTCTCCTGGGTCTCCCCTACAATATATACAGAGCACACGTTTAACATGGACACATAGACATGATAAACACACAAGAGATATACAGCAATACTATGTCAATGTCATTGTCAGTAATATATGACATTAAAGATATATTAATCTGTATAAATCAACGTTGTGTTGGGTGTGGTGTGCATTAACATACACAAGTGTGTAAATATGTATCAGATTTATAATAACTATATAAAACTTTTAAACAATATAAATTAATACATCTTTACGTCTAAATAAGTGATTGTATATATCTCGAAGGTTATTTGCGTGCGTGTGTGTGCGTGTATATGTGTATACGTGTGTGAACGTACAAAAATGTAAGTCTATGTTTTTTGACAAAACCGTATAAATTACATCCATACGATTGTTCTTTTCTTGTTTTACAACAGCTGAGATAATAGTAATTTGCTAGTCAACATGTTAGGATGGCGTTAACAGCTGTCTGTGAAGGGTTAGTGTATAGGATCGCATTTGTATAACATAATAAATCTACGGTTTAAAGATGTTAAAAGCAATGACAGTATTCAATGAAACATTGTGCCAACATCCATGTGACGTTTACATGAATGGTTAGTCCATGCAGCGTGGCACGACATAACTACGTGCATGTATAAGGTTGAGCCAACATTGGTTCGAAACCAAGATGTTGACTCCACTAGGAATTAATTACCTACACAGTGTTCAAAAATTCATTCTGCCCCCCTCCCCCGCAGAAAAGTGGTGTTTTGATGTGCTCGTCACTTAATATATGAAGAGTATTTTGATAATTTTCTCCTTCGTAGGCATTTGTAAAGATGTTGAGAAATTTATTTGAAATGTATTTTCCATGATGTTTTGATGAAGTAATAGAACAGATGTCACAGAGGTTATTTGTAAAATATTTGGAGTGATTACATAAGAGGATGAATTTAAAATGGAATACAAACATGTATTTTAAAGGTCCTGTTTACCGTTGAGAACAGTGATTTAAAACGTAATGTTCAAGATATCACTTTTGATGCATGTGTAGGTCATTCCACATCCCACCATATAAAACGTTTTCAATAAAGCATGAAATATAAGGAGAGATCACTATTTTTCTCACTAAACCATAACTGTAGACGGTTTAATCTGGAAACATTTTTATTATAACTATTGTACACATTTTGTATATCGAAAAATACATAACATCGATGATAATGGTTCAAATATTTACATTGGTTGTTTCTATCCCTAACGCACATTTAAGAACTACTTTGAAGCATCAATGCTGGGTTTTTGTTTCATATGCAAAAGGTAAATGATGCCTTTACGTTAGAATATGAAATTTTGCATACATGTACTTTCTTTTCTATTCTCTTGTATAGGAAATCGATGGAAACGTCATAGATTGCCTGATTTTCTTGATCGATTATAATTTGTTGAAAATTAGAATGATACCGTTCTTAAGAAAGTTTTCCTCAATCTTTAACCAACAATATTTTCTTATTTGCCACTTGAGGGTTTTTTTTTTCAAGAAGTTATCTTTAGTTTGGACTTCCCCTCACTTTAGGTGTCATATACAGACCTGTAAATTCATCTATTTCAACGTTTGACGTTGTATCTCAGATCAGCAAAAGTTGTCGATTTCTACAGCCTGGATGCATTAGGATGCGTGCAGAAAATGCACAGAAATTGGTTAGGAAAAACATATATCACTAATACTAAAGTAGTCATATGAACGGTTGAATTGGCAGAGAGGGATGGAACAAACTTTATGAACATCCCAGCTAGCAGACGGAGGTCAAAAAGACGTCTCAATTTGGTCGCAACTACATGGTCAAAGTTGTCGCAAGTCTGAAAATGACCAGAAAATGACGTGATTTCAACGTCTCTTTGAAACGAATCTATCACGTCATGTTATGGACCTCTTGATGTGTTACGTCAGTTTTGCGACGTATTTATTACCTAATATTGGTGACATATTGATGACGTAAAATTTACGTCAATTTTGCGACGTAATTTTAACGTCATAAACACGTATTAATGACGCAATCTACGTTGGTTTGCAACGTATTCATAGCGTTATTCAAATGACGTCTTAATACCGTAACATATACTTTGTTTTACAACGCATTTATGACGTCATGTCAGCGACGTATTAACGTGAAATTTTCTTCAGTTTTGCGACGTATTTATGACGTCATATTAGCAACGAACTAAAGACGTAAAATTCAAGTCAATTTTGTGACGTATTATTCATGTCGTATTTACGACGCATAAGTGAAGTAAAATCTACGTTGCTTTGCAATGTATTTATCACGTCATATTAATGACGTATTATAACGTGAAATTTAGGCTACATTGTTTTGGGAGTATTTATGACGTTATATTAGCGACATGTGAACGTTATGTTCCCGTCAGTTTTGCAACGTCTTTGTGACGTCATATAATTAGGCCTACGAATTATAGTTTTATAGTTATATCAGTTTTTTTTTGCAACGTGTTTATCACTTTATCACGTCATATTAATGACGTATCATAACGTTAAATTTACGTTGATTTTGGACGTATTTATGACGTTATATTAACGACATGTGAACGTTATGTTCACGTCAGTTTAGTGACGTCTTTATGACGTCGTATAATTAGGCCGACGAATCATAGTTTTGTAGAGTTATATCAGCTTGTTTTGCAACGTATTTATCACGTCATATTAATGACGTATTATAACGTGAAATTTAGGCTACATTGTTTTGGGACGTATTTATGACGTTATATTAGCGACATATGAACGTTATGTTCACGTCAGTTTTGCGACGTCCTTGTGACGTCATATAATTAGGCCTACGAATTATAGAGTGTTATAGTTATATCAGTTTGCTTTGCAACGTGTTTAACGTTGAATTTACGTTGTTTTGCGACGTATCTATAACGTTGCATTAGCGACGTATTAACGTTATGTCCACGTCAATTTTGCGACGTCTTTATGACGTCATTTTAATAGGCCTACGAATAGTTTTATAGAGTTATATTGGTTTGCTTTGCAACGTATTCATCACGTCATATTAATGACGCATTATAACGTTAAATTTACGTTGTTTTGCGACGTATTATGAAGTTATATCAACGACATATGAACGTTATGTTCACGTCAGTTTTGCGACGTCTTCATGACGTCATATAATTAGGCCTGCGAATTATAGTTTTGTAGAGTTATATCAGTTTATTTTGCAACGTATTTATCACGTCATATCAATGACGTATTATGACGTTAAATTTACATTGTTTTGGGACGTTATATTAGCGACATATTAACGTTATGTTTACGTAAGTTTTTCGACGTCTTTATAATGTCATATTATAATAAGGCCTACTAATTATAGAGTTATATCAGTTTGCTTTGTGACATACTGTCGTCAGAATGACGACATTATCACGTCATTACTGTCGTCAGAAAGACGTCGAAACTGTCAACAGTAAGACGAATTTTTGTTCAAATGGAAGATATAAAAATGACGCCATTATTTAGACTTCAGAAAGGCGCAATAATTGTCGTTTGTTTAACGTAAATAAGCAAAGAAAGCAGACATCATTTAGGCGTCTTAAACTGACGCCAGAAAGTCGTATTTCTGCTCAAATGGACGACGTCTAAAAGACGACATATTTGTGACGTCTTTCTGACGTCTGGGTTGTTATACAAAGACGTCATAAAGACGTGTAAATTACTAATTTAAAGACGAGACTGACATCAAAAAAATCTTTTAGACGAAAATAAACAAAGATACTGGACGTCATATTAACGTTTCAAACTGACGTCAATATGTCGTATTTTTGCTCAAATGGAAGTTGTCCAAAAGACGTCATTGGTGGTGGAAGTTGTCCAAAAGACGTCATTGGTATAAGAGTCTTCTTAATGACGTGTAAATAATTCTAAAGACAAGATGTACGTCAGAACGTCATGAGCACGTCGTTTACACGTCAATTCATGACTTTTTAACGTATATTGGAAAAGAAAACAAGGAATACATCTGAAGGACGCCTTTTCTTCAAGAACAAGGGAAATGGACGTGATTTTGACGTCATTTTGAAGTCGTGGCCAGTTGGTTTATCAGTATTTCAGTTTAAGATCTAATAAAGCGCTTGTGAGCACCTCAAGGTACAAATCATGATAAAAATCTAACCTACCCTACTCCTGCAAATGTCCTAAGCCTTATATCTACGTCTACCACCTATTCATACATAGTTGCTAGCATTGTTGTATCACGTTTAAGGGGAAAAATTTGTAATGCTTTATGACATGGTTGCTAAACTAGGTCACAGCAGGCTCAATCTTGAAATATATAAATATGTGTTCATAAAACACGCTGAAGTTTGAATAACAAACATTTTTTTTTTAACAATAGAGTGCACAATTTTTGACACTTTTATGATTATAACCAGAATGTTTACTTTTTCAGACGTGAGCAACGACCAGCTGTGACCTCGCTTTCATTTTCTTTCAGAATAACTCTTGATTACGATTTTTACGTTAGCATACGCGAAACTTTGCAAGTAACGATATACTGCGCACCTACCACACCCACACAAACACATAAACACACAAACACACAACACACATTGCACGCACTCGCACATACACACAAAGACACACACACAAAGTGCATGGAAGGTTTTCAGGCGCCCGCCGTCGAGTTTTCGGTGCAAAGAAAAAAAAAAAAAAAAACACACACACACACATTGCAACATTGCTGATAGATTCCGTACTTTTGTCCAGGCTTGGTATGGAGCTATATAGGACACCATAATATGATGGCTAACATCGTTTAAACGTACATCAGTTTCCTATAAATGCATATTATAAAAACGCGTAAGTAGCGTATGTGACTCTGAACAGATGCTTGATGTTCCAACTCAATGAAAAGACCTTAAATTTGGCTAATATCGGGTAGATTAATTTTCTTTTGGTTATCCTTCACCATTAGAATAAATGAAATTAATTTGTGCCAAATAATAACACATTATAAAACGATCGTTTCAAGTCGCTTCCACAAATGTGTATTACTCATAAACTCATGAACCCACCTGGGAATCTGATACCAGTTAATGCCAGGTGATTGTTTCTATATCTAATATATCGATCATGAAGTTTCATAAAAAGTTACGAGTATAACAAGAACTCGAGTTTTGGAGCGCGCTCGATAACCAGCTAACACGTGTGAATGCGGCTAGTGTTCTTATAAACAAACAAACAAACAAATCAGTGTTTTGATATTCAATCATTTATCTTCATCATCCATCGAATCGACTAACAATACGGGTGCTAGGCCATGTGGGCATTGAAGGGAGGGATCGAGTAGGAATATATTGATAGTCGCAATGCTTATTTAGACTGATGAAAATGATGAAGCTGAAAATATGGAAGAGATTTCGTGAAGTTGTTGATGGATTGGTGACATGAAAAAAAAGTATTGATAAGTGCAATATGGTGGAGGAAGATTGCTTGTGGTAATTTGTATACGATGGTAATACGAGTAGCAATTATGGTGATGATGATGATGATAAGATGATATCCAGTTGTGAAATGATGGTAATGATGTTTATGGTCGATCCCACAGAACTCTTTTCTGTGATCGATCCCTCAGTTTTATAATCTAATTGAAGCAATGACGGTAGTGATGATTGCTTGATATTAAAGGAAACCAAAACCCAAAAGAGCAATATGGATTGAGTGAACGCAGCAACATTAGTGAAAGTTTGAGGAAAATCCGACAATCGATGCAAAAATTATTCATTTTTATAGTTTTGGTGTTGTAATCACTGGATAAGGAGACTACTAGAGTCCATGACGTCATGTGTGGACAACAATGTAAAGAAAACATGAAGAGAATTCCACAAAGAAATCATTTTTCATGAAAATTACACATTCCATCAACTTAATTGATACTGACATAAGTTATGTTAAAGGCAGTAATCATTCCCCCTACTTTCTGAAAGCGGTTTTTATAGTATCCCCTTATCCAGTTGTACCAACATCAAAACGTTACAAATGCATAACTTTTGCATCTTTTACAATTGTGCGATTAAGGGATACCTTTTACAGACCTCCCAAAATGCAGCAAAACATTGAATATGAACTTGAGGGGACTTGTTTAGGCCACTGCTGAGAAATTTGGAAGTCAACAGTTATCTACAATTTGAATAATGCACAAAACTCAACTACTCAGTAGTTCTGTGTGTCAGCCACACTTAAGCCTTTTTGTTGCAGTCTTCTGTATTTTTTTAATCTATAAACACAAATCTAAAAGTATAAGAGCTGATGTGATAACATATAGAGTGTGTGGCAAGAATGTATATAGAAATGTTTGTAAGTTTTGATGAACTTTCTTCACAAAATATACATGATGGACAAACATGCAGTGCATGGGTCTGCAAAGGTAGCCTAGTAATGTACTGGAATTTACGGTGAGCCCCGAAAAAAATTCAATTCAAAATCAAACGGTCAATAAAAATGTGCTAAATGTTACCTTCCACTTTCAATACTTTATGGGAGTTTCTAAAATGATACTCTCTTCAACATACCACTGTATTTATACAACTCTTCATTTAAGGCATGCAAATGGGATTCCCTACCTTCAACTGTCACTGATGTGTTTTTACTAATGTTGCTGCTTTCACTCAATCCACATTTGGGTTTGGGTTTCCTTCACTGATGGTCGTTTTGGTAGAGGTAACGAGGCACTTGATGAGGAGAACTATAGGGTTGGCAATGATAAAGTGAACATCAAAAAATAATAGACCTATCATCTATATTGATAGATCAATTCAAACCGTACGTGATATTAGAATGAAAATGAGTTGCTGTTTGCTTTATAAATGCTGTTTCAAAATGCCTTTATAAAGCTGATTGAATTAATATATTAATTAGAGATTTTATCGATCGAAATCGATGATTACTCTCCCCCAGCTTTTCTTCCCTCCCCATCTTCATCTTGGATGTTAGTGCATGAGAATTTAATCATATATATCTTGATCTACATGAACCTGAACTAAAAAGGAGCCTACTACGCCTTTCTGAATCATTTTTTTTAAAGCACAATCATCGTGAGGTTGGAGAAGTATAAACCCAAATTAACCAAGTAGTGTATTCATGTTACCCAATTAGACCTAATGCCCACTTCGAATCTGATTTTGCGTGGCTTAATAAACATGATCAATGTTAACAATAGCAATTGCTGCAGTTATACCAGTAGTGTAAGCAGACGGCAAAGCAGAACGCGATGCGGATGGCGAAGTGGAAACACGCACACACACACACACAACACACACACACATACACACACACACACACACACACGCACTCACACACACACACACACACACACACACACATACACACACACACACACACACACACGCACACACACACACACACACACACACACAAAGCCGTTGTTATGACAGTTCACAAGGCGGCGTGCCATTCTCACATTCTAATCTGATTCTGTGGTTAGCAGACGACCATGGTACTGCGTATACAAGAAAGCAACACAAGTATCGCAACCAACTAGTACACTGATAGTCTTTGCTCAAGTGCCACAATTGGCAATTTCGACGCGTTAGGGTTACGGAAAAAAAAATCGCCGGCCGCGCCCGGCTAACTATGCGCGATGGGTACGCTGGGCTGCTAGCTGCAAGTGCAACTCGCTGGGTAGCTAGCTCGCTGGGAGCCCCCGTTGGCCCCCAGTTATGGCGGCCGTTATAGCGCCGCTAGCGGCGGTAGGTGAATAGGCCATCGAAATTGAAACGGTCTATACCGTACTTCACAGTGCAGTGAGTCTTGTGTATTTGTAGGAAAGTTAGAGAAAATATTTCAAGAAAATGCCGTGGAGGTGTGTCGTCACCGCAGCAAAGACACAAAAGATGGGTGTAAGTCTGCACAACTTCCCTAGGCTAAAGATGACGCCATTCGAAAGAATTGGATCTTGAGACTCATTTTATTTGCTGAAGCGAGCCCAGCAGTGCAGTGCAGTGCAGTGGGATGCATGCAATGAATGGTTCTTCTAACGTTATAGTCGTCAGGTTGTACAGCCTCGTATGCAGTGATCGCTTGGAGGAGTGGAGCCAAGTACATGTAAACTATAGTAGAGGAGGGGCTGTATACTCGGCTAGGATTTGTGCCCAAAAAGAGGATCCTGCAGCCCATAGCTATCCCTGTCATCAAGCTGGGAACTGGAAGCCAATCCCATCGTCAGAGAGCTGAAAAACAAAGCGGATCAGCAGTTCTGAAGCTGGAGAGAAAGCGGGTATGTTCTGTATAGCGTCTAGACGACTCTATAGAGTCGAGATAGAAACACGAGACCAATGTATACAGAGACTCTAAATCTCTAGATCTATAGAGTCGGGTATGTTCTGGGCAAAATCGTGAAATAGGCCCCACCGCAGTGTGCGTGCACCCGTGCGTTAGCAAGCAAGGTTAGGTTAGGGTTAGGGTTAGGGTTAGGTAGGGTTGTATTTATGGTTAAATTGGCCGTTAAATTAGTCAAGGGACTTCAGGGAGTCCTTCCGAGAATAAAAAGTAGAAGACCAAAGAAAAAAAACGGGAGAAAGGGAGGACGAAAGATGCTATGCTGTGGAAATCGGCCCCACCGCCGTATGCATCTCGCGTAAACGCCGTTTGGTGGGGCCGCATTCACGAGTATTATACTGTGGAAGAAAGCCCCACCGCCGTGCTTACCTACCGATGAACGCCACACGGTGGGGCTGAATTCACGAGTATAAACAGGCGAGCCGCCGTAGTATTTGTACGGACACGCAGTGGTGGGGCCTATTTCACGAGTATGCCATGTTCTGTATAGACGACTCTCTACCTCTAGCTATCGATGAGTATCGTAACTAGATCTATACACAGCCCAGTTGCTGTATAAATCGGGACGGGGTTCGCACGGCGTCTGGTTATGGCCTCGGCCTATTGCTAATATTCTACTAGTATCATATTATTTACTAACAGTTTCATGGTTTAGATAGTGTTGTGTAATGACACACAAAGTCATCACTACCCCCCCCCCCCCCCCATTCCACTATGATGACCGGATACATCTCTTCCCTTCAGGCCAGTCAATGACCCCTACCAATACTCTCCACCTCATCCAGTGAGTCATCGACCATCATCATCCCTCGAGTATACATTGTACATCTAGCCCCATCTAATTTACGACCAGGCTAAGCCAAACCTAAACATCCTGCCCTTCCTCCATTGATTACTTAGAATTGTTGTTAAATCCAAATCCAAGAATACTACCTCCTCTTTAAAACTAGTCCCGCCTTTGTTCCTATAACAACCAAAGTTTTGCCCAATTAAAACCCCTCTTTAACACAAAGACTCCACCCCCATTCACCCATTCATAGTGTGTCACAACAGTGTAACCAGTAACCAACAGTGTAATACTCATGATTGAATGTATGAAGTGGATTACAAGTTGTATAATATACAGAGAAGAAGAGTTGGATTCTGACGCTTGAAGAGAGAGGATCGCCTCCAAAACGCCTCTCAAATAAAGTGCACATGGAAACTTCACTGAACTGTGTCGCCAATCCTTTTTCTGCGTGTACCTCTCAAAAATATTAACCGATCCCGAGTAGCGAAACACCGCTACACAACATGGTGGAGAACCCGGCTTGATTTGAACAATACTTATTCAACACAGCAGTTGTGACAGAACATCAACTGTTAACAATTGTTCATGACTTTCGACACTACCGCCTGAGAACCCGGTGCTCCGAAAATAAAAAAAAAAGACTGACATCTGTTGCTATGGACAACGAAAGTTTCAGCTTCCTGAGACCAGAACTTATCTCCTTGCTGTGAAAGTCTGTGCAGCAGAACTGAGAGCTTATAATTACCACATCTGATATATAATGGCATTTATCACATCATCTGCCACCATTGTCCTTAAGTGAAAAACGGACAACAACGGACAGCACAGCATGACCATGGACTTCTACATATACTGGTACATCGGATGATAACGTATTTTGACTGCATGACCGATGTGTTCTCCTCCGGCCTGACCGAATCCAAGATGACTGATACCGACGACCCCGACGACGAACTACCATAACAGGATCGACAGACTGATCATCCCACCGGCACCGGTGACGACAGCCAGACCCGCCAGACGACGCCCCACGATGTATCCCGCGATGACAACTGTACGACACGGACGTACACCACCATAACCAGCATTGCCTAGATATGTGACATGCGACAAACTCAACTCAACCCCAACAACGGACGACGACTACTGCTACCCACAGAAAATTTGTAGAGGACATAGACACTTGGAATTAATAATTAATCCCTGGAATTTATTTTTCTGAACAGTGACACTTTGATTCGAACACATTTATTGCCTTTTTTTTTATCCTTTTTTGCTTAAATTTTACCTTCTTTCAACACATCCTTGGCATCCTATACGTCAACATTTGTCAAATCCTTCATTATGACCGGTAAGTGAAACACACTTTCATTGTTCCAATTTGAATGAGAGCGAGCATGAGAGAGGAGTATGGAGTATATAAATTGGCTAGATTATTGGCAGTCTGCACTAACCTTTAAGATAGGATATACCACTGGATGCTGCACTCACTAGAGATAAACTCAATGGTATAATTTTACTCTCTTTTTCAACAATCAAGAGTTTTTCATTGCCCGGGTTCTCCACCATGTTGTGTAGCGGTGTTTCGCTACTCGGGATCGGTTAATATTTTTGAGAGGTACACGCAGAAAAAGGATTGGCGACACAGTTCAGTGAAGTTTCCATGTGCACTTTATTTGAGAGGCGTTTTGGAGGCGATCCTCTCTCTTCAAGCGTCAGAATCCAACTCTTCTTCTCTGTATATTATACAACTTGTAATCCACTTCATACATTCAATCATGAGTATTACACTGTTGGTTACTGGTTACACTGTTGTGACACACTATGAATGGGTGAATGGGGGTGGAGTCTTTGTGTTAAAGAGGGGTTTTAATTGGGCAAAACTTTGGTTGTTATAGGAACAAAGACCCCCCCCCCCATTCCACTATGATGACCGGATACATCTCTTCCCTTCAGGCCAGTCAATGACCCCTACCAATACTCTCCACCTCATCCAGTGAGTCATCGACCATCATCATCCCTCGAGTATACATTGTACATCTAGCCCCATCTAATTTACGACCAGGCTAAGCCAAACCTAAACATCCTGCCCTTCCTCCATTGATTACTTAGAATTGTTGTTAAATCCAAATCCAAGAATACTACCTCCTCTTTAAAACTAGTCCCGCCTTTGTTCCTATAACAACCAAAGTTTTGCCCAATTAAAACCCCTCTTTAACACAAAGACTCCACCCCCATTCACCCATTCATAGTGTGTCACAACAGTGTAACCAGTAACCAACAGTGTAATACTCATGATTGAATGTATGAAGTGGATTACAAGTTGTATAATATACAGAGAAGAAGAGTTGGATTCTGACGCTTGAAGAGAGAGGATCGCCTCCAAAACGCCTCTCAAATAAAGTGCACATGGAAACTTCACTGAACTGTGTCGCCAATCCTTTTTCTGCGTGTACCTCTCAAAAATATTAACCGATCCCGAGTAGCGAAACACCGCTACACAACAATAGGTTGATAAGCTCTGTCTGGCGTTGCGAGTGGGACTGCCTTGCTTCCCTAATAAAGCTCTAAAGAGTTGTATGTACGTAGTAACCGAATGGTTGGATGGTATGTTCCAAAACAAATTATTAGATTGAATTGATCTAGGACTGGGCATTATTGTTTGTCTTCACTTGCCCATTTGTCATTAGGCAAGTGAAATCTTCAATATCCTTTTTTTTTTTCTTGCCCCAAAATGTTTCCCATATATTTAGTTGGCTAATGTAATGTGATTTCATAGTTTACATGTACAAAAAAAAAAGTCACTTTCCAATCAGACAAGGAACTTTCTGCAGTCGTTTATTTTCAGTTGTTGTCATTACAATTTCACTTGCCCTGGTTACAATGTTGAATGTGGGGAAGTACTAATGGCAGTTATTACTTGTGATTAACAGTATTTGTTTCTCCCAAGAGTTCCTACATGCATCTAGTTAACCATGTTCTTACAGGCCTACATAGACATTTTTTTTTATTCAATCCTCTCTATGCTATTGCTAATTACAGGGTTCAGCTGGCAGCATTGCATTACAGTGTACAACACAAATCGAGACCGGAGGCAAGCTCGAGGTGCAACAGGTGATCTGCTCTACCAGATTGTGAAGCCGAAATACAAGGCTGGGTCTTCTAGTGTGAAGGTTCGTGAAGAATGGCGTAGATATTTTATGCAATATTGGAAGAAAATGAATTCACGTTACAAGACCAATTACAATGAAGAGAGAAATATTAGAATGGCACAATTTGTCAACTACACATTTTATTATTTGTTTGTCTTTGTAGAAGCATGGCTTTCTTGACCACTGAGTACACATAAAATGATCAATTTTAACCCTATTCTAACTGGGCTATTTGAGACCAAGTTTTTACTGGGGGGGGTCAATTTGACCCCCCCCTTCAGATCTCGGCCGCCGATCGCGCGATCGCCGCAAAATTTTGCCTGAACATAGAGCCGGATGTCAACTACAAGATTACATGGTCATAAAGTAGAAAAATGTTGATTTCATATTTTTTAATAAATTAATTATGCAAATTAACGCATGAAATCATATTTTCACCTATAACTCCATCAAAAAGACTGAAGGATTATTAAATTTTTGTGTCAGAGTTCCTCAAGACACATCAAACAATTTTCTTGTAAAAAAATTGCGGAATCAAAATCATTTTCTTTTGTTTTTTATTGTTTTGTTAATTTCTTATGTATTTTATTGTTTTTTTGATCTTTTGTTTTCTATTTTTTTTTTGCCAAAATTTGTTAGAGGCACTTTTTCAAGCTTATCTACATTAGAATTGATTTATTTTAATGGTTAAAAGTTGAAATAATCTAATTTATATCAATTAAACAGAAAAACACAGTTTGCATTGGATTTGCACACGAAATCATGAATTTGAGCGGTTTTCGGGTTGACATGCATATGCAAAACATTGCATAACTTCAGAACGGTGTACCCGGACGTCGCAAATTTGGTCTCAAAATATGCGGGAGACTTCAATGAAAAAAGTCATGAAACGACGCGGCAAAATCTTTGCGCGTTGCGGAATCGTGGCGCGAAACGTCGGGGGGGGTCAATTTGACCCCCCCCCCCCAGTTAGAATAGGGTTAAAAGGTCCCAAAATGTTTCCCATATTAGTTGACTGATGTAATGTGATTTCATAGTTTACATGTACAAAAAAAAAGTCACTTTCCAATCAGACAAGGAACTTTCTGCAGTCGTTTATTTTCAGTTGTCGTCATTACAATTTCACTTGCCCTGGTTACAATGTTGAATGTGGGGAAGTACTAATGGCAGTTATTATTTGTGATTAACAGTATTTGTTTCTCCCAAGAGTTCCTACATGCATCTAGTTAACCATGTTCTTACAGGCATACATAGACATCTTTTTTTTATTCAATCCTCTCTATGCTATTACTAATTACAGGGTTCAGCTGGCAGCATTGCATTACAGTGTACAACACAAATCGAGACCGGAGGCAAGCTCGAGGTGCAACAGGTGATCTGCTCTACCAGATTGTGAAGCCGAAATACAAGGCTGGGTCTTCTAGTGTGAAGGTTCGTAAAGAATGGTGTAGATATTTTATGCAATATTGGAAGAAAATGAATTCACGTTACAAGACCAATTACAATGAAGAGAAAAATATTAGAATGGCACAATTTGTCAACTACACATTTTATTATTTGTTTGTCTTTGTAGAAGCATGGCTTTCTTGACCACTGAGTACACATAAAATGATCAATTTTAAAAGGTCAAGATATACATTTTCTCTTTTTTTTTTTTTTAGGGGGGGGGGGGGGTGGAGGGGCAGGTCTTATGCCTGTTCCACTAATCAGAAGTCATAGAAGGGAGGCAGTCAGTTTTCCATTCCCGAAGACCAACACTCCACATTCCATGACCAATGGCTACTTTGGCATCCTCAAATCAAGTCTTTGCATTGAGGAGGACAAACCCCAATTTTGATATGAATTTGCAAAGATTTTTTTAATGTCATTATCAAAATGGTGGTTTCTGTTCATGACACCTCAAGGACTTTGTTGCTAATAACCAATGCAAACATCTTAATTCCATCTATTTTGTGTGTCCCTTTGTTTCTTTCTGTTGAATTTTCTACAGCACATGTTGATGATGTCCTTTCTGCTGTTGTGGAGTACGATGACAAAACTCCTGCATCCTGCCAGCCTTCAACGCCTCCCCTTGTGAGTGCCATCGTGTGTCATCCAAGGGAGGAAGTTATTGAATATCACAGGAGACAATTTGCACCTGAGAAATGATGTGATGGTTTCAGGAATCCTTGCAATTGAGATTGAAGTTCATATTATGTACAATATGATACAAATTTTTTGTGGAATGATTTTTTCATCTGTTCTTCTGTCAGATGTTGGATACAAACACTCAAAATTTTGTTATGCATAAGCATTCTTATGCGCTCTATTCATGAGTGATCATCTAAAGACAAGATAAGATCACCTTGGTTACTGTCGTGTCCCGTCTGTATAACATGTATGTAGCATTTCATCACAAACAATATGATGCCAACTTGATATAGTGTTTCAAGGACCATTTCTTTGCCAATTGAATATTGTCCTTTTAATAGCAAAATCATAATTCATTTGCAATACAGGAGTCATGTGGATACAAAAGGAAAACTGTATTCTTTTGTTGATGTTTAAAGCATAAATGACCATATTTATGGACAGATGAGCTTGCATTCTTAACACTATTCTGTAGAGATATTTAGTGTTGTATTAAAATGGTAAGTTTAGAAGATTTCTACATGAATGCTGTCCCTTACTATGGTTTTATCATAGCATGTTTGCTGTTATACATTAGAGCTCATCACTCTTATGATCAAATATTGATATTTTTGACAAGATAATTTAGAATCAGATGTGCATGCATTATAGAACACAACACACTCAAAAGGGATTGAAAAAAAAAAATTGTATATACATGTAGTTTTGAGAAGAAATGCAATAATTTACTCTTGGTATATGATTCACAGATTTATGAAAAAGGAGAACAAGATGTGTTCTAAGCATTAGCATTTTACATAATCTTCATCTGTGTTTAAGCAGACTTAGGCCCAGTTACTCAAGTTCGGAGACCTGGAATGCATCCACAGGGAGAATCCGAATTCATAATGCGATGCTAAGTCTAGTTGGGGAATTATTCTGTTGATATCTATTATACATGTAGTTCTCCATCCATAATCATTGAAGTCAAGCATTAAAAGTTAAGCATTGTTTTTTCTTATGAATATGGTGTCAGGGGTCTTATGAAAGAACAATTGCTAGGTCACTCAGACTCAGACATTCATAATTATTCATGCAGATAGGTACTTCTGAAAATGTGCACACAAGCAAACACCCACATGCACATACCATGTATGCTCACATACATTCACACATTTGTACACATTTTTAAATGTGTGAAAGATTGAATAACATCACTCACCTGTATTGTTTTGTATATGTACACTTGCAATACATATATTATTTCTATCCTAAATTTGAGTTCTGTAGAGATTTCTGTATAGTGAAGAAGAAATCACAAAGCTTTTGATTCAATGTTACATGAGAATGTCTCATAATATTGATATGAAATATACAGTATGTATGTGGAAAAGATAACTCTTCCGGACTGATTTGATGTCAAATGTGGATGTCACTCATGCGTGCTTGACTGACCAGCTGCCATTGATCCAGTGGAATAAATCTCATTTTGTTCCAACATTAGGATATGGAGATAACACACTGGTAGGGTTTTACAATCTCACTCCTGTAAGTACAATACCCCTCCCCTACTTTTCCTCACTCCCTTTTACTAATTTTCTTTGGTCTCCTATCTATACACACACACACACACACACACACACACACACACACACACACACCCTTTGCCATACTACACACATACCCACAAACACCTTCAAACAGGCATCACTTGAACACTCCCACCAACATGCAAATCGCATACATATGTACAATGCCATACAAATCTTACCTGTACATATATCTATGAGGGGAATATTTCTATTCATTCCATGAGGGGGAACATCAGACAAACATAGGGCAAATATATCAATGATATATTCATCCTATGTGTGTCTGATGTTGGTGTGTGTTTGTGCGTGTTTGTATCTGATATGCATGAGTGTACTGAGGGTGTGTGTATATGTGTATGTTTGTGCATTTTCATGTGTCTGTATGAAGCTAATCTTTTTTTGTTAATAAGGATGAATTTATACTGCATGTATTGTATTACTACAACCGCTACAACTACATATAGAAAACACAACACACTTTTTTTTCCATTTGCTTACAAAATATAATTGGTGTAATCAGCTGGAAGGAATGTTTGACAAATGAATACTGGTTCATGACAGAATACTACTATATGAGCCAGCTACATTCCAGTTCAATGAGTTCGTAACTAGACTTGGTCCTGTTCTCTAAATACAGTGTAGAGGCAGTGAAGCTATTGCCGGAAAGGCTACAGCATCTTAATTGTATTAGAACGTTATTTGTTTTTTGTGACCATGATTGACAACATAGCTGTTCAACATGTCAATTCTACACAATCAAAATTACCTTCAGTTGTATGGTTGTGAAAGTGTCATTTTCCAATTGCTAAAACATGCAGTAGATCTACATTACAAAAGAGAGAGGGGGAGCATAGTAAGAGTAAGAATTGAGACAAGAGTGCATTTGACATACAGTCGAATCTTGTTATAATGAGGTACATTATGGGACCAGAGATATCACTCCTGTATATCAAGATCTTGTTATAACTACAGTTTGTCATATCACTGCTTATAATATTGAGGTTCCACTGAACATGCATCAATAAATTACAATAAAATACAATGTACTGTAGATCATTTGTACAGAGAGGCTGAAGTCGGAACAGCATGTTTCTCAGCTGTGTGCCTTGATGAGTTGGTGTTGGACGCTGCATATCATCAGTATACCCAACATACCGGTAATGGACAAGGTGCCTGACAAAGTATACATGTGACATTTCGCAATGTACAAACTTATCTGATGCATTTCTACACTGTGACCACATTCCCGTTAAGCAGATCGCAATGTGACAAGTTGTCACATTCTACACCCAATATCAGTGCTGCATATACAGTCTTATTACAACCTATGAAAAATGAAAGCCTGTCACTATTTTTGATGGATGAGTTTATCAGATTTTTCTAACAGCAGAAGATGGCAATAGGACTCTCACATTTTGGCCCAGAAATGTCCAGCATCATCTCACCAGTTACCGGTATGCAACATGTCTTGATCGCCTGATATTGAAACAAAAGTGAAACAAAATGGAATGCAAAAGGAGTAAAATTTGATAATCCTATTATATGACATCATGTGTTCATCTAGGAATTTATCTTGAGAATAGGATTTAAATTAGACAATGTAAATGGGACCCATGGGGTATGGTAGTCATTATTTTGGGGACGACTGTATAATGGCAGGATAAAATACATGTATAAAAACATGTATTGACTGCCTGAAATTGAAACAAAAATGAAATGAAATGGAATGCAATGGAATGCAAAGGGACTAAAATTTGATAATATATTACATAAGTGTTACTCTAGAAATCGTGAGAACAGGAATAAAATTACACAATGTGAATGGATCTTTCATATGTAGACTTGTATAATGACACCATAAAATTCATTAGGAAATTATCAGGGATATGAAAAAAGCCTAATCTTTATTGCAACATTTGGAAAATAAAATAGGGAATTAAATGTGCCTAACAAACTCACTTGTTATCTGCAGCATTTGTTCAAGCACCTTCTCCATAGGCCTACTGTTGGGTGTCCTGGTAGCTTCCAGTTTCTTTCACCCATTCATCGAGGCCCACAGTTGAGAAACCTGGATGTGCTATAATACAGCGCAGTGGAGCATCGAAATGTCTTTCGTTGTACCGTAATTCTCAATCTTGTCCATTATGTGCTCTGTCTCTTTGCAGCAAACGGATTCCCTGGCAGTGGTCATGTGGGAACACAGCTGCGACAGAGGCACCTGAAAACAAAGAAAAAATGAAAAAAAAAAGAAGAAACATAACGAACAACACATTCCTATTTCCTTCTTTGTGTTTATTAGTTGGTGTTTTGAAGTAGTACTGCACTGTCACACAATGAGATTATTAGGCCTATTAGTCATTAGTGAAATCATTGTTTGAGTTCTAGGCAAGTGTGAACAAAATATCGTTCATGACTAGGCCTGTAGGAACCCCTACTGCCAGAGAGGTTACCACTGATACCAGACTCTTCAAACCACTGCTTAGCCCAGCCACATACGGTAATTGAAATTGCAGTTATGGTATGGCCGGCAAACACTTGTACCTTATTGCAAACAGCAGTTTTTCACTTATCCTTTCATAACTTGTCTCGTGCTCGGCAATTTACATGTGAAACTGTAGTAGGAGGGCCTAGTGGAAACAAACTTGGTTGGAATTTACCAGTCGATTACCTCATGATAGGAAGGTCCTTGGGGCCAGAGAAATGACCTCCTTATATACCGGGTACATGCGTATACAGGTACAGTATACTATGAATTACATCAAAGTTTATACCAGGACTCAAGTAAGATACTGTTAAATGCGGGAAAAAAAATCGGGATCTGAAAAATCAGTTTGTCCTTGTGACATTATGAATGAGATCGAGAGATATGAGAGCTCAAGTATGACATCTGCCTCGCCAGCTCAGTGCATAGCCTTTCAATTCATACCGTCGTTTACCGATGTCCCTCTTCCACTCCAGTTTCACGTTCATGTTGTATTGTAAACAAAATTCTGTTTTGATTTTTCCAACCCCAATCGACCTGCATTCTGTAAAAATTAACGTTAGGCCTAACGTTAGAGTGAACTATCTAGACTCTCAGCGTACTTGATACTAATGATAGTTACCAATTATTATCTTTCAAGTCCCAACCTCGTCGCAGGCTCGTTGCCATCACCCTGTTCCTCGAGCAGCATCCTCACGGGCCACTGCCCCGGGGGCGGGAGGTGAAGAGTCGGGTTCATATACTCCAGAACGGTACGGCTACGGGCGGGATGAACTCAATACAGATTAGATTTAGGGTTGCGTGGGGCTGGAGCTGGAGCTGACGAGGGGCTGCTTTACCTTCGCCTTCATCATCTCGGTGGGGGTAGCAGCCAGAAAGGCGAATCCAGGTCTGAATCCATATTGAGAACACTGTCTTGTTGACCACGTACTGCTACCAGCTTGTTTACCGTGTATAAAGCTAATGCAGCGCGATCGATCTCCGCGGAGCTAGCAAGGTATGCTGTTATCGTAAAAATTAGAGTGCCATCCAGTCTCCAGTTGAAATTTGTTGTTATCATCCATGCACACACACAGAGTCACAATGTACGGTCAGCAGTAAAGCGGCTGTCTGTACGTCTACTTGTCTTTTTCTCTCGCAGAAAATATCTAGTTTTTTCCAAACGTAAACCGGATCCAAAAAGGCAATTATCATGGGTAAAGTGTTCAAAAAAAAGTCAGTGGCGTCACTGGGCCTCTACTAAAATGTCTAAACAACATATTCAAATCACTTTTGGGACGCAAAGATTGTCAGAACTGGTTAAATCTTGATTTAAAAATAGATAAAGTTTCACTCATTTTACATTGCCAACGCATTAGACGAACTCGGTGGCTTCGCGGGGTCTACCCCCTAGCTCATACGTCAAATCGCATAAGCCAATCAGCTGCCAATTTTGGGGGGCGTTCCCAAATCAGTGAACATTTTGAGCGATTTCTTGTTACTGAGCAATTTTTGGTGGATAAAAACGCCAGAATCGTGTTAGTGAGCTCAAATACCTTCTATATAGCCCCAATGTCCGAGTTAAAAGACTCCCCCTTTAAGGTTGTCTGTCTGTCCATCCTTCCTTCTGTCTGTTCTTTTGTCCTTCTGTCCATCCCTCTGTCCAGACAGCATAACTTCAGAGCCATTTGCAAATGAAATTTGGCAAACGTGTATGTATGAGTGGTCAAAGTTGTGCCTATCAGCTTTTGGTCCCATATGTCAAAGGTTAGGTCAAATTCTTAGAAATTCACTCTTTCCCCTATATGCAATGCCCGGAAGGTATATTTACTGCACACTTTGTAAATACATGTATTACCAGAAGATTCTCTTAGGAAAGTTTTGGGCCATGGGGTCAAAGGTCAAAGGTTAACGAATGCTAAAATTCACCTTTTTTCCTCAATATCTCAGAAAAGGCTCAAATTATCTTGATGAAACTCAGTACATATGCATGTAGGCGCACTGTCTGACAGTGATTCTCTTGGGACTCTGTGGGTCATGGAGTCAAAGATCAAGGGTAAATTCTCAACATTTTACTATTTCCCCCATATTATGCAATGGCTAATTAAAAGTTATTTTCTTGAAACTTAGTGTATACAATCATGTATTACCGAATAAAGATTCTCCAGGGAAAGCTTTTGGCCATTGGGTCAAAGGTCATTGGTCATTGACAAGTAGGGCCTAAAAATGCTAATATTTGACTTTTTTCTCCAGGTTTCAAAAATGGCTAAATGAAGGTATCATGGAAATGGGTACATCTGTATTTACTGCTTGAGAGTGATTCTCTTGGCATTTGGGGATCATGGAGTCAAAGGTCAAGGCTCAGGTGAAATGCCAGAAGTCTACTATCTAATGCTGAAATTACACTTTTATCCATGTATATCTTGGTGATTACTCAAATGCACTACTGCACAATGATTCTTCAGGGAAAGTTTCTGGTCATGGGGTCAAAGGTCAAGTGAAAATGTAAAATGTCACAGTATTTCCTATGTTTTGAAAATAGCTCAAAATATGGGTGTTACCAGTTAGCAATCATATGGAGAATTGTTGAAAATGGGGCCAAAGGGTAAAGGTCATGTAAAAATGCTCAGATTCTCGAATACCTGCTCTCTCAGAATGCAGCCATCCGTCCCAACGGAACCTAGTTCAAGAAAATTAAACAATCACACATATGTGACAAAAATGTTATTTTAGTTGTTGTTTTGTTTTGTTGTTTTGGTGTGGGTTTTTTTCAAAATTAGCAAGTGTGAGACACTATTGACTCAAACACTGTCAGACGTGCTCTAGACTTACTGTAAGAGCCATGCGTTAATGGCGGATGCATGCCAGCCGCCATAGCAACACTTCTGGTTTTGATTTGAACCTGTATTCTTGATCGTGTATGTAAATGTGGGTGCAGATCCCGCAGAAATGAGGGACGCTGTTTGTACAAAATCCTGGCATGTCACGCTGCCATGATCACTGTAAATGCCTGCTTTGGTGTCGATCTTGATTTGAGTCTTTTGTCATAGTCGTGCTGAGCAATTTTCTAATACAATATCTATCCAGTCTGCCTTGTGATCATTGGACTGTGATGTTGATTTCAGAAATTTATTGCAGGAAGTAACAAAAGCTTATTGTATTTTTTTCCGATATTTTTGTATATTTTCTAACATTGTACGGCATGAGGTACAATTGCACTGACGATGCACTGACTTTAAGCAGGCAGTTAGCATAGAATGTTGGAATTGCATGTGTAGTTATTCAATAACTACACCATCATAACTTGGTTCTTGCATCCCCACATCAGCTTGTCAGTCGTCATAATGGTCAAGGCCACCCACAGCTCTTCCTATTCGAAAATTGATTATATTAATTGTTCTAATTTAGAATTTTTTTGAATGCCCATTTTCATTCCCTCCTCACTGTTGTTGTTTTTTTTTCTGTTTATTGTTACTATCATCTTTACATTAACATTTAACATTGTTAACACTATTGTTTATTTCTGTTGCCATTATACTTCAGGAAGTCGATACGATTGAAACATTCTGAATGAATCATAAATGATAAATTGAATAGGTTTTGTCCAACCATGGGGGTTGGAGTGCTTTTAAGGGCCCCTTAATTTACCATGACAGAGAAAGCGAGAGGGGGTACGGCGGGACTACATAGTGGATTTCTACGCATCTTGTTTGACCCCTTGATCCCACTCACTAATTATTGTTGCTAGTTTTTAACCTCTCTTCAGTACCCACCACCATTTTGTTGTTCCTGATTTTATGTTACGTTGCCTCCCCACACCACATTTTTCTTCACAGGTGGCCTAACCATCAGGTCATTACTAACGGTATATCATAGCCAATCATTATTATATACATATTGATTATAATCTCTCCACTCTTATATCCACCTTTTATACTTGATTGGCTCTCTGCTTTTCAAACAATGCCTACCTCTTCTGTTTCCTTTTTTGTCTGTGTCCCCTGACTGTGCATGTCATGTAGTTTGTGGTCCATTACTTTTATAAGTGTGCGTTTGCTTTTCATGTTTGGTATTATTAGCCTCTGAAGAAAAAAAAAAATCTGCTGGCATCAAAAGTTAACTCTATTCATTTTCGGGTTTTTTTCCTACATACTCACTGTTGCGGGATAAGAGATTTTCTGCAGCTTTCCCCTTACAGCGGCGTAGAGAGGATTTCATCTTGGGGGGGGGGGG
Source organism: Diadema setosum (assembly GCF_964275005.1). Taxonomy (NCBI): domain Eukaryota; kingdom Metazoa; phylum Echinodermata; class Echinoidea; order Diadematoida; family Diadematidae; genus Diadema; species Diadema setosum. The sequence continues at coordinate 591,773 of NC_092705.1, forward strand.
ACGCGGTTAGTCTGCGAGGGAGCGAAGCGACCGAGCCCGAGCGAGCAGAGCGAGCGAGGGGGGGGGGAGGGTGTGGGAGGGTGGTGTCCCCCTCCCACGGTAAGAACTTTTTGCATTTTGATGTTGTAAATGGTGCAATTTGATGCATGTTTTTGCGCGTTTTATCGACAGTCCCACTTGTTTAGGGTAGCAGTACATTTTGATGTAGATTATCATTGAACAATAAATTTTGCCTACAAAATGGTATGATTTAGATACACTTCTTGTATTAATTCTTTTCACTGAATATCATGAACGCGACTGAACCCGAGCGAGCGGAGCGAGCGAGGGGGGAGGGGAGGGTGTGGGAGGGGGTGTCCCCCTCCCACGGTGAGAACTTTTTGCATTTTGACGTTGTAAATGGTGCAGTTTGATGCATTCTTTTGCGCGTTTTATCGACGTGAAACAGTCCCACTCGTTTAAGGTAGCAGTATATTTTGATGTCGATTATTAGTGAACGATTTTCCTATAAAATGGTATAATTTAAATACACTTCTTGTATTAATTCCTTTCACTAAATATCATGAACGAGACTGAACCCGAGCGAGCGGAGCGAACGAGGGGAAGGAGGAGAGGGTGTGGGAGGGGGTGTCCCCCCTCCCACGGTAAGAACTTTTCGCATTTTGATGTTGTAAATGGTGCAATTTGATGTATGTTTTTGCGCGTTTTATCAACGTGAAACAGTCCCACTTGTTTAAGGTAGCAGTATATTTTGGCGTTTATAGATTATTATTGACCAATTTGCCTATAAAATGATATAATTTAAATACACTTCTTGTATTAATTCTTTTCACTTATTATCATGCCGAACGAGACTGAACCCGAGTGAGCGGAGCGAGTGAGGGAGGAGTGTGTTGGAGGGGGTGTCCCCCTCCCACGGTGAGATTTTTTTAGCATTTTGATGTTGCAAATGATGCAATTTGATGCATATTTTTGCGTGCTTTAACGAGTTGAAACAGTCCCACTTGTTTAAGGTTGCAGTATATTTTAGTGTAAATTATTATTGAACAATTTGCTTATAAAATAGTATCATTTAAATTATCTTCTTGTATTAATTCTTATACTGAATATCATGAACGCTGTCTGTTCAGCAATCAAACAGAAAAAGCATGCACACGATGGTGTAGATAGGGGCATATCCCCTCCCACACGAAGGTGATTTTTGCGTTTTCAGACCTGAAATTCAGCGATCTGGTGAAATTAATCTGGTGATCATAACAATAAAAGTGTTTTATGGTGTTGAATATCAACTTCAGAAATTGAGTGCAGAAAGGTACAAAAAGCTTTTATACTATGTTGTAGACATTTCTTCCTGATATTGCATGACTAAGAAAGAGAGGTAGGAGGCAGTGATGAAGATGATAAGTAGACGGCTATCATAGAACGTTGGGACGGTATGCTATAGGCCCTAACAACACTCAATTCAATGAGTGAAATTTAATAAGTTCTTGAGAGTTTCTTGGTTGATTTCAAGCAACAATGCAGTACTTTCAATTTTAACTTTTAACGATGTTTGTTTTGTATTGAAATTCATATTGAATACTGTTCAACTTAAAGTTGGAATATCGGTGCGAGGGAGCGGAGCGACCAACTTAACGGTTAATATACCTGCAGTTAGTAACGGTGAAAGACGATCTTCTAAAGCCACTTTCTGTTTAACACTTTCACGGATCATCACTTATCATCACGGAGCGTCCTTGCGGGATCATCCTTGCTCTTATGACCAGTCCGAGTAGATACCGTGAAGTCATCCGGCATGATCCTTGACCTCTTCCAGCATGTCCGTGGAAATATGAAGCTTGCTTACTTGTCTATTTATCTAAAAACCAAAGTTGAAATTGCCAAAGTATAATTGTATCCATGTTTTGATGAAACATATGTGATTCAAAGTTTCTTAAAATGTTATGTACTTATGTAAGCGTTGTGTAGGCCTATATAGCTTTGTATTACTTTATATGAAAATAAAATCATTCGAATTGAATTTGAATTGAATTTTCTGGTGACTAATTTTCCCTGGCGATTAAGCTAACGTATTGCAGCATCCTCGTTCATTTTGTCTTTGAGTGTTTTATGTGGTGTGCGCGTATTTTTTGTTTTATTTGATGTTGTGTTTATTATGTTCATTTAATTTAATTTAATTTTTATGTTATTGTTTCTATATATGGTACAAATAATCAACTATGATCACTTTCAGAAATATACACATGGCTCGACATGGCTGATTTTGAAGGTGAATGAAGGTAAGCAAATCATTGTGACAGAGAATGGAGACATAATAAAAGAAAAAAAAAAGTCAAGCTACCATAAAGGAGGATTCCCAGCAAGCAGAGCTTAATGTTGGGGTCTCGTGTACAAAGAAATGAATAAACAGTTTTAACCAACTATCGACTTACTTAACTACAACAAAAAACAGACTATTTCAGACAACAAAACATACACTGTCATGTCCACAGGTGATGCTAAGAAAGAAAAAGAACAAGGGGATAGCGATAATGGTATGAAAGAATAGGAGATAAAGAAATAGAAAGACTCTTCGTTCGCTGTACTATCAATGTACAGTGTACACCGTACAAATACAACACTATTACAGGACTGGTGCATTTACCCTGTTGTCAGGTAACGGCTGGGTGAAGCATCGTACAGACCAGTTATACTTACCTGTACATGAAAACAGAGAAAACATTCCTGGCATGCCTGCGACAGAAGGCAGAGTTATAACATGTTCCTAATATGGAGCCAACAAATTGATAGATACAGAGCGGTATGACTTTTTTTCCTTGTAAACGTATACACTAATTTACCCAGAAGACTTCACAAAACCCATTTATCACTTCACGTAATGACACCACCCATGCATGAAACCAGCGGATTTCCTAATGGCACGCGTTGGGAAGTGCTGGAACATTAACATTTCATTATCATAATCAGTGGCGTAACTACGGTGTGGGGGGCATGGGGGGCACGTGCCTCCCCCCCCCCCCCCCCCCAATCCGTTGGTTTAAAAAAAAAAAATACCAAAATGGAATTTCAAGGGTTAGTAAACTGTTTTGAAATCAACATAAAAGGTTGATCATTATAGATATTTTTTTCAAGATATTTTTTGTAAGATTTCTTTTAACCATAATAAAAGGGGTATAATATAGTGTGAAACATTGTTCAAAAAGCCCGGAGCCGACAAAAGATTGTGATTCAGCGTGATTCCTGATTGGCATTCTGAATATAAGCAGGATGTGCGCAGTGTACTCAGAACATCCGAACGGCAAAAAGAGTCGCTGCAATGTTGGGCAATGTGATGTAGAATGTACACCTTTGTACCTTACGCTTCGTTATATCAAAGCTAGATCACTGATTTTGCAGTGTTGCTTTACATACTAGTCTATATTAAAATGCCTTGCATTGCCAATGATAAGACTTGACCTGGGCTATTTCCTAACTTTTCCATGTATATAAAACACACACACACACACAAACACAAACAATTAGGGGATGCTCTAAAGAGAGATTTTGGACATCCTCCCCCCGCTTGGTCACTTCGACGCCCCCTCGCTGGTCATACCTCCTCCAATCATGAACATAAACCGACACCCTTGACTACCAGTGGCGGATCCGGGGGGGGGGGGGCGCACCGGGCGCCCCCCCCCCCCTCTAATCGATTTCCAAAGCGAAAAAATATCGCTACAAACGGCAGTTTTTGGACTGTAAAATGTCGCGCCAAAGTGCCACTTCGTGGTGTCAACGACGAAATGTCAAAATTTTCAAGCTCGCTCGCATTTCATCGTTATGCCATTCTCCTGATGTTGCTGCCAGTAATTGCCAGCAGTTGCGCCCGGTGCGCCCCCCCCCCCCTTAATTTCCAAAGTGAACAAATATAGCTACAAACGGCAGTGTTTGGACTGTAAAAATTAAATGTCAAAATTTTCAAGCTCGCTCACATTTCATCGTTATGCCATTCTCCTGATGTTGCTGCCAGTAATTGTCAGCAGTTACGCCCGGTGCCCCCCCCCCCCCCTTAAATTCCAAAGCGAAAAAATATAGCTACAAACGGCAGTGTTTGGACTGTAAAATGTCAACATTTTCAAGCTCGCTCGCTTCGCTCACTCGCATTTCATCGTTATGCCATTCTCCTGATGTTGCTGCCAGTAATTGCCAGCAGTTGCGCCCGGTGCCCCCCCCCCCCTTAATTTCCAAAGTGAAAAAAATATAGCTACAAACGGCAGTGTTTGGACTGTAAAATTAATGTCAAAATTTTCAAGCTCGCTCGCATTTCATCGTTATGCCATTCTCCTGATGTTGCTGCCAGTAATTGCCAGCAGTTCCGCCCGGTGCCCCCCCCCCCCCCCTTTAAATTCCAAAGCGAAAAAATATAGCTACAAACGGCAGTGTTTGGACTGTAAAATGTCAAAATTTTCAAGCTCGCTCGCTTCACTCGCTCGTATTTAATCGTTATGCCATTCTCCTGGTGTTGCTGCCAGTAATTGCCAGCAGTTGCGCCCGGTGCGCCCCCCCCCCCCCCTTAATTTCCAAAGCGAAAAAGTAAAGCTACAAACGGCAGTTTTTGGACTGTAAGATATCAAAATTTTCAAGCTCGCTTGCTCGCATTTAATTGTTATGCAATTCTCTTGATGTTGCTGCCAGTAATTTGTCGTTTCACACCGTCATTCCATAATCCATGTAAGGAAAACTTACAATGTTGCTCAATTACTGCGCTGTGGAATGTATCACATTCCGTTATGTATTGTAGTCCCCATTAAGTTTGCAGACTGACAGCGCACGCACACACGCGCACACACACATACACACGCACGCACGCACAAGCATACACACCCTCAAAATAACTTTTCCACGAGGTGCCCCCCCCCCCAATGTCTTGACCCACGGTACGCCACTGATTATGATCTTCCATGAATTTTGACTTTTCCAATGATGTCTTAAGGCCGTGTCAAACCATAACGCGGGCTTGTGGCGAGGAGGTAGTTTCCAGCACGTAGAAGATTTTCAGCGGGCGAACAAGAATGTTTGCAATTTTCATTCATGCCTTGTCATACCGTACGGGGGAACTTCTGCGGCTTGACTTGCGGGGAAACAAATTTACTCCAAGGAGCTCTCCGCAGTTGGTCCGCACCTGACAGTATCTAGCGCGTAGTTGCCCGGAGGTGCTCACGCAAGTCCGATTTAACCGCAGCCAAGTTTTGAGCATGACCAAAACTTTTTTCGGGTGAGTCGCGGGAATGCCCGTAGAGGTCCACGCAGAACGCCAGTAGGAGATCGCACGCAAGGCTGGTGTGACACGGCCTTTAATTGCCATATTCCAATTTTCCGAATGAATCCTGCTTGGAATCCTGCCAAAGGGGTATCAATTTTCACTGTTGTATCTGCAATAGAAGCGAGCCCTTGAGTTAAACGAATTTCTCTCCCTGACTCAGGTAGCGATAATATTAAACAGTGAATCAGCAGGGCTATGTTCGAAGCAGTTTTTGTACATATCGTAACTGTCAGTGACAAAGGGAAGAAAGAAGCTCTGAACAAGGAAGTTCCAAATCACCGATGCCATTTTGCAGGAACGTGGAGAGTACAATAAACGATCTGCGCAAAGATGGCTAACCGTCTTTGGTACCTCGCCCTCTGTGCGTGCTTGCTGACGACCATGATCCTGAGCGTTTACACATCAACAAATACGAGAATCACCAACTATTACTCCAGCCATGGTAAGTTGGTGATATGATGTGTGAGCTACGCATGTTAATTCTTCCTCGAGTAAATTTTCGTGTTTGAAACGAGGTCCGTGGGACCGTCGATATTGTCTCGTTATAACCGGTTCCTCGTTATAACCGTAGGCACTAAAAACGAAGAAAAACATAAGCATGGCATCACATACCAATCAATCAAACTTATGAGCAGTCTTTGCGTTGTTATTACACAAGTAAATGGATCATTATTATTGAGAAAGAATAAAAAGGAATCATTTCTGAGTTGATACCAAAAGAATTAAAAAAAAAAGAAGGGGTTGAAAACGCGTTCTTTGTTTTTCTTCCGAAAAATCTCTTCGCGAGTGTTGTGCATGCGTTCTTGAAAAGTGCACGGCAGGGTTGAATTTGTAATCCTTTCTAGACCTATCTCTTCCTCGAGTATTGAACCATTCTAAAAGAATGAAAATATCGTTTGTGAAACACAGTATAAAATTTTAAGAAATAAAATCACATTGTATTAAAAACGTTTGTTACTTTTTTTTTTCTAAACATGGGTGCAAGCAGAGTAACATGCATTATTCAACTTATTTCACGCTGTGTGCGCCCAGCGGGATCGCGATGATTACATTAATTATTTAGGCTGTATACCATGATGTTTGGACCAACAGGGGTTGAAAATGCGTTTTGTATTTTTCTCCCCCAAATCTCTTCGCATTTTGTACATGCGTTCTTGAAAGGTACGCGACATGGTTGAATTCGTGATCCTTTTTACGCCTATCTCTTCCTCATTATAACGGACCATTCTGAAAGAATGAAATTATTCATTTGTAAAATACAGTGTGAAATAATAATGAACATCACGATGATTTCATTAATTATTTCTCCTGTAATCTCTTACGTAGTGTACACATCAATGTTTCCCAACCAGCAAAACAACTGGAAGTCGGAACTAATATGGAAAGGATTATGATAAGCTGCACATGCATTCCAAAAACATATTTCTCCATGTTCTGTCACCAGTTTGTTTCACTGAATGAAACATTTTTGAATGAGTATTTTTCTTTTTTCACATTACGGACTGGTTTGAGCTAATATCAAGTAGGCCGCCTACGCGTATCTCGAAAAAAAAAATAAAATAGTTATGTTCAAAGACTGAAGAACATGGGGCGGTATCCGTGTGTCTTATCGCATGGTTTATAAGAAAACATGCAAAGAACGGTACTCAGCATTATATTTGTCACTGATAATGGAGGATAAAAGAGGGATAACGGCGGGACGACTGAGCCTAGCACACTGTTTCCTCTTCCCGCCTCAGATCATTCATTGATAGAGAGACGGCATGAGGATCGCTACAATAAAGCTCACGTGTTTATGCACATATAAAACCGTGATACACGCGCGCGCTATGTGGTTAGAATGACTCTGCAGAACGAGAAAGAGAACAGAAGAATAGCGTGAATTCGGTTTCAATGTTTCGTCTGTCGCGTGTTTGAAAGCGGCAGGTCAAGAAATGAAACCTCGTTGTATCCGATCAAATTGCTTATGTGTTTCTTTATCATGACGCGCCGAAGATGTCCTCGTTATAACCGAATCTCATTATAACCGAACTCGTTGTAACCGATCCGTTTTACCATAGGTTTACACTCAAAGAAAAATGGGACCGACGTGATTACCTCGTTAAAAGCGGTTCCTCGTTATAAGCGAACTCGCTATATTCACTGTACTCTGCTTCAAATGCACGTATGTTGCGACACAGATTGTCGCCCCTACACGGATTGTCGCCTCCTGCTCGGGGCGACAATCCGTGACGGGCGCTGGCGGCACGGATTGTCGCCCCCTACACGGATTGTCGCCTGGCGACAATCCGTGACGCTTGTGCAGTTCCCAGTTTTTGACCTCGAAGGCGACAATCCGTGTTGGCAAAAAAATTGTTGCGACACGGATTGTCGCCCCATCACAGATTGTCGCCCCGGGCTCGGGGTGGTTCCTCCGGTGTTAAGCTTTGGTGGGATGGGTATGACTGGTAAGTTATGCGTATGTGTGTGTGTGTGTGTGGGTGTGTGTGCGTGTGTGTGTGTGTGTGAATGTGTGTATTGTGAGCTGCATGAAATGTGATGTGTATGATTTGTTGTGTGTGTGTGTGTCTGTGTGTCTGTGTGTGTGTATGTGTGTGTGTTTGGAGTATAATGATACAATATGTAGAAACTGTGTATGTGTGGTGGTCATAGTGGTAGTGGTTTGTTTGTCTGTGTGTATACGTGTGCATTTATGCTTACGTGTGTATGTGGAATATATAGCGGCGCTACTGTGGCAATACAAACGCCTTCAGAGTGTATGAGCACGTGTTTAAAAAATTCACACCAGCGTTGATCTAAAAATAGTATGGGTGTGTGAACCAATATCAGCGGTGAGGCAGGCTAGGCAAAAGAGAGACCGAGAGAAAATACATACGAGGGAGGTACCCTCCCCAAATGTTATTTGTCTTTGTTCATTTTTCACTGCAGTCATTTTCTTCCATCAGTCTTATAAATTAGAACGTCCATACCACTATTCTTTGTCCCAGAATAGGTTTGGCATGCTTTAAGCATGAGCGAATAATTTCCACACGCCGTAAAAAAAAATTGTCAATCGTTAGTTGATTTTAGCACAAACGAACTGCCATTGCACACCGCTAATACATACGTAATACAAACAAACACCAACAAACACTCAAACAAATCCTCATAATGCAAATAAACCAACTCAACACTTTTTTCCTTGATATTCATTGATTTCATTCAAATCATTCATAAATCGACTCATTCTGGGTGTAACATGAAAAAATAGCATGTTACAAATGGCAATTCGGAACAGAAACAAACCCATTTGTCAATTTATACCACAAATAATCTCACTTCAACATAGATAACTCGATTAAAGACCAACCCTACTAACAATTTCTTCACGAGAAAGTTTTGACATGTAGGGCCCTACCAAACCTATATTCCTTGAATACATTGGTTTGGATCATGTAACACCTTCTTACTTACAAGGGCATATACATTAAAAAAAAAACACAAATACACTACACGAATCTAGAATGAAATCAGTCATAAAAAAAACCCGACCACCCCCTCCCCTCCCCATCCGAAACAAATCTAGGGCCTACATCTATCCTAAATATTAAATCCTACCAACATCTGTCATACCATTTATAACTATCCTTCTTCAAATCCAATCCCCAACCCACCAACCCCTGATTAAACAAAACCTAAATCATCCCACACCCACATTCATCAACCCAAATACATACACACACACACACACACACACACACACGAAGGTTCCGTTATTCCGAAGTTTCGTTTTTTCCGAGGCTTCATTTTAATATCCGAAACACACAATTCCCTATACTTAGAGGTTCGTTGATCCAAAAATGAAATTCGGAATAACGAACCTTCGGAATAATGAGCCTTCGGACGAATGAGCCTTCGGACGAATGAGCCTTCAGAGTAACAAACTTTTGCAATAACGAAATGTAACCCCCTTCCCACATACCGACACACACCCGAACCGATACCACATTCCTTCCTGATCGGAAACGATTTCCCAATACATGTATTGATAAATAAGACATAATTGACCGTATGCAGAAAAGCAGCATCTGCCCGCACGCAAGCTCCACTCCGAATTCATAATTATACAAATCTGCCAAACAAACTTCCCCACGCGCAGCTAAAAAACACATACGCAAAAAACTGACATAATAAACACATTCTTCCATCACACACACACACACACACGCACAAACGGACACTAAATTATCATGTACACGCGCACATACACACTTCCTTGAAACCTCACCATGACTTTTTACATGGCATGTTTGCATGGATGTAGTTATGTGTTAGTATTTCAATGATTATGTCCAGAACGATATTACCCGAGGGCGGGCGACAATCCGTGTAGGGGGCGACAATCCGTGCCGCCAACGCCCGTCACGGATTGTCGCCCCGAGCAGGAGGCGACAATCCGTGTAGGGGCGACAATCCGTGTCGCAACAACGTATTATACCATCTGTTTGGTTTTTGCGTCTCTTCTGTGCCTTTCACAGTCAGTCCGCAACACCCGATAATTCGCTCGTATTTATTCAACTCGTATGCAAGCCCGCTCTAGGCTTGCATACGTAATGAGCTGCGTAAGGGGATTTTGTCCTTGGGCTTTTGACAACAAAAATACACCTTGTGTTCACAAATTTGGAATCAAATTCAAGGAAAATATGTAAACTATCGTCACATGTGTCTCAAATTATTGTGAATGAAATATATCATAGCGTAATTTGAGCTTGAAAACTGATGAAAAAAGTAATTCGTGCAGTACACGTTCAAAACGTCAAAAAAATACCAAATTCACCTTGCGTCTCAATGACAATGCTTCATTTGGTAGTCCATCTCCTAATCTTTGTATCCATGTAAAAACCTTGACAATTTGTTGCTTAATCCGGTCAGGAACCAGTAAAATATACATCGATGTCAGTGCTGATCAGCTTGAAACCGTGCAATCTCAAGAGTAAGCTCTCTCATTGGACAGCGCTTGCATTCAGCGCTTGCATTACGTCATTACGCTGCTACATAACGGTTTCATGCCACTTGCGGTTTCTTGGCACGCGTGTAGTTCAAGCGCTGAATGCAAGCACTGTCCAATGAGAGAGCTCTTTCGCGCCACTTGACACTTTGTGTGGAGCATACTTCCGGCTTAGGAGTGAATTTTACAGACATTTCAAAACGGAAAAACTAGTATAAATCATGCTTGCGTCTCCTTGACTCGAATATATGATTAGCATCTAAGTTTCCTCTCTACGAAAAAGCCAAAATCAGAAACAACAGTTTCTTAATCCCGTCAGGAACCAAAAAAGAACTTTAGACGACAAAATCTTCCGTGAAAAACAGGTAAAATTTACGCAAATTCAACTGATTATATAGTCATGATAAGATCCGATATTATACGCAAATTTAGTATCAAAATAAAGATCAAAGTCTGGTGAACAATTTGCCGTGACTTGTAGCCATGACGAATGTATGTACAAGTCGCTACACTGTGAAAACCATAGCCCTATCAAAGTCTCGCAAAATCTCGCACGACGAGGCACCTTTCGAACCCAAAGATCGTCAACGAGAGTGCTGAATAAATCTTGCCGGATCGGCTCATTAGCATACGTGCTGCGGACTGACTGTTCAGCAAAAAACGTAGATTACTTCTAATCTTTTCCCTCCTTAAAGGCATAATTTACCATTTGCAGATGAAACAAAAACCCAGCAGTAGTACTTCAAAGTAGTTCTAAAATGTGAGTTACGGATAGAAACAACCAATGTAAAAATTTGAACCAGTATATTCGATGTTAAGTATCGTTTAATATACAAAATGTGAACAATAGTTATAATCGAAATGTTTCCAGACTAAACCGTCTACAGTTATGGTTTAATGAGAAAAATAGTTCCTTACATTTTAGCCTTTATTGTCAAAAAATATATATAAAAATTATATGGTCGAACGTTCTGTGATACAACACTGACCTACACATATGCATCGAAAGCGATATCTTGAACATGTTTTAATCACTGCTCCCAAAGGTAAACACGACCTTCAATCAGATAGGGGCAGGACTTTTAGAGACGGAGTTCTGTTGCTCGGTGAAATCATAACTTGTACGTGAATCGCATATCAAACAGTGCATGCAGTCCGAATAATAAATGGCAGTCGAGTTTCACTTAACAACACGGGAAATTGTGATTACCGGAACATAAAATATTGGTGAATAATGTCAACATAGAGAAAGATAATTCAACAAGGAAGAACTCTTAGGCCTATACAGCAAATCATGGTACGTATAGTATTTGGATCTTTAATAATGTTAACCTTTTCGAACTGATATTGATGAAGAGAAGTGATATTCAGTTTGAATTTGCTAGCTCGTGTCAAGCAAGGTTTGTTTTTTGTTTTTTAGGTTGTTTTTTTTTTGGGGGGAGGGGTTGTTTGTTTTTTCAAGTAACTGAATTTGATGGCCACTCATATCTTTGAATACACTGGACAGCAAAAGAAAGTACCAACTTCTGTCAAAGGCCGCACACAAAAATTCACCCCCTAGAAATAAACAATTTTTGTACGCAGGTATGCTGCTATACACATTTTAGTAATCAAATACCCAATAGAAAGTGATTATCTTTATTACAAAGAAGAAAATGACATGCACAGCATCTTCGTCACTAAATCAAAAGTCACAACAGAATGAGTCTTACAAGTTTTACTCAAAAATCAGTGTCACAGGACAAAAAAAAAGCAGTTACAAACATCAATTTTCAAAAATGTGTATGTCCTCCTCTTGAATGGACACTTCCAGGCATCTCTGACACATGCTCTGGACAAGCTGCTGGCGTAGTCCGGAGGAAGTTCTGTCCATTCCTCCTGCAGAGCTTGGATCAATGATGCTTTTTTTTAAAATGTTGTCCATTCAGTGGCCATTTTTGCGTGGTGGAAAGTGCTTTTGTGTGGGATTTTTGATCCAGTGGCCAAGATGCTGTGCATGTCAAGTTCTTTGTTGTGAAGACATTCACTTGCTTATGTGCATGTGATTAGTAAGGGGCATTGTAGCACACCTCTGTACAAAAATTGTTTATTTCTAGGGGGTGACTTTTTGTGTGGGTCCTTTGACAGAAGTGGGTACTTTTTTTTTTTTTTTTTTTTTTTTTTTTTTTGCTGTCCAGTGTAGTAATACTTGTGAAATATTAGGTGTATTGTACATAAAGCAATAAGCAAATACGCGCTATCGACTGAACACGGCAATCCGATTTCGTCCAGATATTCAAATCTGATTCCTGGTGGTGATGATTTCTTGATAAAATGACAGAAATGTAGACGAACTGGTGTTGCAAGGAGGGTTATATAAACCACTTCGCTCGAAGTACCTCGAAACAGTTCCCACGTTGTAGGCTCACCTGTCGCGATCGAGCCTGCTAACAAAGAGCATTCTGTTCTATTCTTTATATCAAACTCTAAGCAGTGGCATTATTCAATTGATTTTCAAGGGATATTTCATCGATATTCCAAACACAACGCAAACCCTACCGGAGAAAACAACCAATCTACGTGCTGTTTTGAAATTTCAAGAGCTGCCAATGCGTGATTGGGATTATACGTGCCGAAATGTTAGAGACGTGTATATACCAACTTTGGTGTAATGTTTAACAAATAACTGATGAGCATAATACAGTATGTCCCAAAATAATTACAATCAGATTTTCGCATTGACAACACCCAATATGATTAAACTGTCTAAATGCTAGGTCAGAGTCTTAAAAGTATAACACCTTAGCTCCATTTTGCAGAAAACCCCATTCAATTTGGTTAAGCGGTCACAGAGAAATGTGGATTGTTGTAAAGCATGTCATGAGTCTCATTTCTTCCAAGTTTAGCACTTGGATGCTCTTGTGTGTGAAGTGTGAACACAATAGACAGAACTTGGAGGGAAGAGATTCCTGGCATGTCCTTATACAAATTCCTCATTTCCTTTTGACCACTAAAGCAAATCGAATTGGGTTTTCTGCAAGATGTGGGCAATGAGTTATAGTTTTGTTCCCTGAAATTGTATTTGGATTGATTCACTATTTTTAAAGTTATCATTGCGGAGGGTCCCGTTGTATTTTTTTTTTTTGACATATGGTATGGCTAAAACTGTTTTACTCGTTAAAAGAAGAGATCAGTTAGGAGGGCTGATAAATATCCCGAAAGCTATAAGAGACTAATTCCCGTAGTCGTCAATGTAGTAGATGAGTTATTACTCTATCCTGTGCAGCTTAAGACGCATCTAGTTACATGTTTTAACAAAATTTGTTAAAACATGTAACTAATCAATATTAGTGCCAGCAAGTAATACAATTTTTCTATAGTTTCAAGGAGCCCAAATGTCCAATACTTTTTCTGAACAGACTTGCAAATACAGGGCGAAGATTTTGTTTTGTTTTAAGCAACTAATGATCGCATTGTAGTCAGGATTGTTAAAAGAAAAACATTGCTATGAAAGTTCTGTCCTTGCTGGGATTTTTTTTTGGGGGGGGGATTCATATTATTTTAATTTACAGCACAAATCAGTAGGGATGCCATGCTACATGGAAACAAAAGGGGCTATGTGCAAATTCCTAATCAGCATATATGTTCCACTCTTAATGAAACAATGTGTTCACATCTCATTATGGTTTGTAACTACTGACGACAAGTAAATACAAAGTTTTATATTATGTAAAAGTCAATATATAAGTTGGCAGATAAATCTGAAGCACCACATCTCAGTCAACATTCAGGAAAGGGTTAAAAAAAAGAACTCTGAACACGTCATTTATTTATTCAAAAAAAATGATAAAGTTTAGTTTCAGTTTTGAGCATAGCATTCGACCGTGAGAATTCTTGTAAAATGTCACGGTTCATCAGGGAGATGGCTGCTGTGTGGATAAAACATTCAAAGGAACAAGGAAGTAGACTGATACTGTCTACCCATTGACACACAGAATGAGGGAAAACCCCCTTACAAGGGTTCAAAGCACAATACTACGATCATTGTCTATATTTGTCAATTACATTTACACATGTATCGCGTTGAAGGTTAAACAGAACGAACAGTACAATATGCAAAATAATTCCCCTCTTTGGACCAAATTATTCCAATTCAAATCACTTCAATTCAATTCAATTCAATTCAATTCAATCTTTATTTTATTTTTCGACAAGAACATAAACAGTACTTCTTTTTTGTAACAGAAAATAAGGTGCGTAAAACTATGTAGGATGAAAAGAATGTGCAATGATTATAGCACCTTACGATAATCATACATTGTAATCAAATTCAATTGATTAGAAGTAAACAATATGCATTATTCGAAAAAATGAGGGTCCCACTAAAAAGACAAAGTTTGTAGGATGTGGGACCTTCAGAAGAAAAACATCAGTTGAAAGCAAAGAAAAAGTCTGGAAGCCCACTAGAAAGACAAATCATCAAAAACAGACACATGTACACACGAATAAACATGAAACGGGACTGAAATAGGAGTAACAGTACAACAGAGAGTGGACTATGAGACGAGACAAATTGAGACAAATCTAACATAACAATAAGAGAACATAACAGAAGGAAACGTACCTAATTTTAGACAGATGAACCTGTCCAATCTTTCTACTTCCACGAACAAAAACAAAACAAAAACAAAAACCAACACCTTGTAACATGTTTGATGTTTTTTTTTTTTAGTTTAACTTCATAGATTACACGTGATTCTTTATCAGCAATAGGTGCTCTATCTTCCAAGGGCACTTTGCAGTCTTTCTTCAATCAATCTTATCATAAACACTAAACAAAACAAAAAATTAGGTTCCCCTAAAACAAATCGCTGTAATTTCTGAATCTGGAACCTTTGAGGAAATCTGAATACAGATGCATGTAGCTGTATTTCTTAGCTACCTCTCATGTGATATTCTGTAGATATCAGTCAGTCAAGCTTCAATGAGCATACTCTAATGGCAAAATGGTCACTTTTTGAAGTTCACAAGCTCAATTTTGTAACTTTGATTTCATGATATGGGAACAAATTTCGAATTTCCAACATAAGAATGCAGGCAGCTTACATCCTATGTGCTTCCTATTGTACCATATGACTTTTTTGGCAAAATTTTACAATTGAGTGACGATGGGCTAAAAATTGCCTAAATGGCAGTTTACACATATTTCCCGTGATGCCTAATTCCTGTTTTGGGAAGCTAATTAGGATGACTGCACACAATTTGTGGCAATTCACAGTTGAATGAGCAGATTATAAAACAAAAGATTACCATATTGAAATTATACAGTATGTATTACATTGATTCTGTGCACTGAAAAATCAACTGAATGACATTTTATTACAGTGTTTATAGTAGATGTGAGTGTATCAGTATTCCTATGGCATTTCTTTCAAAATTTTACTTCTCAGTGAGCACGTGGGCTAGGAAAACCCGTTTAATGTTAATGGATTAAAATTCAATAGCTACCTTTTGTTAAGTTAAGTATCAAACTCTTCTTCAATTCTGATCTTATTCGGGTAAAAATCCCACTGTTTTAATGCTTCAGTGAGCACAGAGATGAACAATTATGCAAATTGAATTCGTAGGACCTTGCTGATGGATATTGATTTGGCATTAACATCTTGATTCTTGGTGACGTCCTCAAGCCTTAGATTAACTCATGGTAAAAATGAAAATAATTACCTCCGCCAAGGGAGGTTTTATTTTCGTTACCGTTGGTTTGTTGGTTTGTCCGTGTGCAAAATAACTCAAAAAGTAGTTAATGGATTTGGATGAAACTTACAGGAAAGGTTGAGAATGACACAAGTAACAAACGATTAAATTTGGTAGTGATCCGAAAATTTTGGGGGAATTTGTGATGGATTTTTGACATTTTGACAGGTAGTGTCAATGAACTTGGGAGTTCAAGCTGCGCGTTTTTGAGGTTTTCAAACGCGCACTAAAGTGCGTGCTCTAGTTTCTGCTAGGCGCGGTTTATGACGTAACAAAGGCTTCTATATTGGGAAATCGGGCGATTTCAGCATGTATACCTATGGGTGTGGAAATCACTGATCTCTATGAAGAGCCTAAAGAGCTTTTCCCCAGTGGTGGAGAGGAGAAAAATCTCTTTGGGAAGAGCAAGATCATCGGTGGAAAGTAGCTGCTTGGCGGGGGTCTACGCTCTCAGAGTGCTTTTCTAGTTTTGCAATGAAAAGGAGCCAAAGTTCATTTTTGTTAAATGTTAATGTCCTCCGTTGTTGAAAATATGGTCTCACCCGTCTGACAGTGAGAAGGCAGATGTCCGGGGGACAAGTCCTAGACCCGTGTTGAATGTATAAAGTAATCATATTTTCCATGATCCAGCCATGTATTCTTTTTTTCACTTATGTATTCAAGTGTGGACACTATATCAAGCATCTGCCTTCTCACTGTCAGACGGGTGAGACCATATTTTCAACAACGGAGGACATTAACATTTAACAAAAATGAACTTTGGCTCCGGGTCTAGGACTTGTCCCCCGGAGGACAACTCCCCCGGGGACTACTCCCACCTGACAACTCCCCCGGAGGACGTCTCCCCCGGAGGACGACTCCCCCGGGGGACAACTGCCCCGGGGGACAACTCCCCCGGAGGACAACTCCCCCGGGGGACAACTTCCCCGGAGGACAACTGCCCCGGGGGACAACTCACCCGGAGGACCACTCCCCCGGGGGACCACTCCCCCGGGGGACCACTCCCCCGGGGGACCACTCCCCCGGGGGACCACTCCCCCCGGGGACCACTCCCCCCCCCCCCCCCGGACCACTCCCCCGGGGGACAACTCCCCCGGGGGACAACTCCCCCGGAGGACAACTCCCCCGGAGGACAACTCCCCCGGAGGACAACTCCCCCGGAGGACAACTGCCCCGGGGACGTCTCCTGGGGGACAATCCCATACTGAACAGAGATTTTTGTGTGTGTGTGTGTGTCCTAGAAATTAGAATTAAATTCATCTGTGTAAAAACAGTATTCTTTTTAAATAAAATTTAAATTAAAGTTGGCGTTACCTAAGACACGTCCATCTTTATAACAAAGTTTTTGAAATCTCAGCACAAAGTTTTTACCATTGTACACGCTACATGCAATGTCGAAAAAAGTAGAAACGCAGGTCCATCTTATCACTGAAAATTGGTCAAGAGATAAACACATTGACGGATACACGCTTTTGAGGGGAGAGTTCATTCCTTAGCATGTACCTGTTATTCTTCATTATTTTATAATAATTTAAGAAGTCCATTCTTTGATGATTTTCCTTTTCTTTTTGCAATTCATGATTATGATAAGGAATATGTTAAATGAAAGAAAGATATCATTCACAGGGGTGAAGGCTCAAGTTTTTGAGTTTCTTCAGTTTGTCTCCCTCTACAAAGGAATATATTGTTAGAAATACCCTTTTAATGGGGTTATGATTTTTATCTTAGATTCTTATGATAGTTAATATCCTGTATGTCACTGTCAGTAATTTCATTGTGCAATTTTCGTTTGTTATGTTGACTGTGAATTTATCTGAACATCATTACAATTCTTAATGTCGGAGAAATAATTGACAGAAAAAAAATACGAATATTCTGTTCCTGAAAAGATTTGAACGTGTAAAAAGGTAATATCTTCCAACCGGCTTTAGGCACTATAATGCAGAAACAGTATTAGCACTGGTTGCACAGTTACCATGCATCCTGAATGCACCAGCCACATACCGGTATCTGCATGACACACGTATAACATAACCCTTGCTGTACTATTGTTGGTAGAAAACACCAGATTGATAGCTAGAACTTGTTATAAAGAGTATGGTAGTCAATACTACTTGAAAAAATACAGAAAAAAATGCAAAAAATGGCAGTTGGGGTAGGGGTAAAAGGCAAGGAAATTTTATGCTTAAATATGGGCAAAAGGTTAGTATCATGTGGAAGATTAGGTTTTACACTAAAATTATCATTATAATCCATTTCCTTGACCCCAAAACATGGGGTTAGACACCAAAACCATCACAACTGACCAAAAAATAGCCGAGTTATAACCAGAAATGTCTTTTTAAAGCCGAAACGGCGACCAGCTTTTCGGCCGTTGCACCCTGGATTTCGCATTTTTCGTTCTTTTTTTTTTCAAAAATGGTGTCAGTAGGCACAAAGTCATCAAACTAAGGTGTGATGAGCATGTTCTGAAAATGTCATCCTCTTTAGCCCATCTCTAAGAGATATCAAGGGATGACGACTGTAATATTTAGCCTGTTACTTAGAGAGTTCCTTAGTTGTTTCTTTAATCAGTCAGAATAAGCACACGATCTTGGCAGTAATTTGTTGTATTACAATCATGACGAGTTTGAACAATGCAAATGCTTTAGCGATATCGATTGCATCGGATGCCCAAGGGAAGAAACGGACACTGGTCAAAAAGTATATGTGCACATTTTGTTAACACGCAGGTGATAGGTTGATATGTTTTTATTCTTCTAGGTCTTGGGTGCAAGTAAGGAAGTTTGCTGAGGTAGTACATCTACCTCCGCGGTTTCTCGAGAGGGGTAACTATAGAGCATAGCAACAGCATCATCTCTGTGGGGATTGGTTAGTGCTGCATAGCTAGGCACTAGTCTCTGCATTCAAACTGTAATAATTTCAAACATTTGGCATCTCCTTTTTTTTTTTTTTTTTTTTTAGAAAAGTAAAGTTTCTCTTTTTCACACAGATTTTTTCATTTATCAACTACCACTGAAACTTAATTAATAAGCCATTGTCTTTTTAGGATTATCATGGCAATTATTTGATACGTTGTTCACACAATATACTTGTCCTATTTGAGTAATAATGGAAATACGTCTTGTATGGGCGTGTTTGACTTGCCATATCTTATATCTTTCATTCAACTTTACTACATGTGTAATCATAGCAACACATCTTATAAACACAAACATTACTGATACTTGTAAAGTGAGTAACACTTCACTTCAGTATTGAGATATCACGGCTTTGTATGACACATTACAACGCACTCTTATAACGACGTAAGTTCAATCTCGCTCTTCACACTTGGAGGAATACTTGTGATTGTTTTGTAAACTGTACTTTTGTTCACTTTTAGAAATGTGTTATTTTTGTCTTTGAAGAAACGTTAATCATTGTTTCTCTTATAATAATCGACAAAGCTGTTACTTTTGATAAGTTAGATGAAACACTTTTATTGCACTCAAAATGTAACCAACTCTACTCTCCAGATGAATAGTTCAACATCTAAACATTATCACAATCCCGTGATCATTGTCATTTCATTTCCCGTCAAATTCCGGTATCTATCCTATAAAATAGATAAGTTTTTACACTGGTCCATATTTTTGACCTGATCTTGTGATACGATATTATGTTGAGTCATCTAGCTTTGCTGCATTAAGGATTGTTTTCCGCTGTACCTCTTCTGATGTCAATTCTGTTTTGACAGGAGCATTTTTCCTTCACATTCCACTATGCAACTTCTTGGAAACTTTGTCTTTGAAACAACAACGCTTTTCGCTTCGATCAAAGTAATTTTACTGCACTTTTGTTTCTTGGTCAGCTTTGTTTGCACATTCTTTATTACTTTTGGTTTCAGCAGCTGACTAGTTGTTGGCAGGGTGGTCCTTAGCCCGACCAGACGCTGTTAATACAGCGGCGACTGGGCTGTGTATAGTTAGGTGGTCCTTGTCCTCCTCTGCATCAACTGCAGGACTAGCATCTAGCCCATCGATCGGTGTGTTTCGATAGTCAAGAAATGCCAAACCTGGATCTGTTCCATCTCTCATTGCCTTTTTCATTAGACATTGCGATTTGTACTGTCTTTTCAACTTTCCCATTGCTATGTAGAAAGTGATGAAGACGTGACATGCTTGAATTGGTACTGACAAGCAAACTCTTTGAACTGATCACTTGTAAACTGTGTACCATTATCTGATACCACAATCTCCGGTATACCATTACGTGCAAAAGTGTTGTTTGCATACTAACTTCAATTACTCTTACGCTAGACATTTTTTTTTCCATGTTCAAACGTTATCAAATAAAACTGTGTGAAACAAAACTCAATTTTCAATTAATTGAAACTCGAATCATCCCATCTTTGTGGTTGAGAGATTTGTGTTGGTCGTGCGGGTGTGCTTTCCCAGGGCTGTTGGAAGATATTACCTTTTTACACGTTCAAGTCTTTTCAGGCACAGAATATTCATATTTTTTTCTGTCAATTATTTCTCCGACATTAAGAATTGTAATGATGTTCAGATAAATTCACAGTCAACATAACAAACGAAAATTGCACAATAAAGTATTACTGACAGTGACATATAGGATAGTAACTATCATAAGAATCTAAGATGAAAATCATAACCCCATTAAAAGGGTATTTCTAACAACATATTCCTTTGTAGAGGGAGACAAACTGAAGAAACTCAAAAATTTGAGCCTTCACCCCTCTGAATAATATCTTTCTTTCATTTAACATATTCCTTATCATAATCATGAATTGCAAAAAGAAAAGGAAAATCATCAAAGAATGGACTTCTTAAAATATTATAAAATAATGAAGAATAACAGGTACATGCTAAGGAATGAACTCTCCCCTCAAAAGCGTGTATCCGTCAATGTGTTTATCTCTTGACCAACTTTCAGTGATAAAATGGACCTGCGTTTCTACTTTTTTCGACATTGCATGTAGCGTGTACAAAAGTAAAAACTTTGTGCTGAGATTTCAAAAACTTTGTTATAAAGATGGACGTGTCTTAGGTAACGTTAACTTTAATTTAAATTCTGTATAAAAAGAATACCGTTTTTACACAGATGAATTCAATTTTAATTTCTAGGACACGAATAAGAAACATCTCTGTTCAGTTATGGGATTGTCCCCCAGGAGACGTCCCCGGGGCAGTTGTCAGGTGGGAGTTGTCCCCCGGGGGAGTTGTCCCCCGGGGGAGTTGTCCTCCGGGGGAGTTGTCCCCCGGGGGAGTAGTCCCCCGGGGGAGTGGTCCTCCGGGGGAGTGGTCCCTCGGGGGAGTGGTCCCCCGGGGGAGTTGTCCTCCGGGGGAGTGGTCCCCGGGGGGAGTTGTCCTCCAGGGGAGTTGTCCCCCGGGGGAGTAGTCCCCCGGGGGAGTTGTCCCCCGGGGGAGACGTCCTCCGGGGGAGTAGTCCTCCGGGGGAGACGTCCTCCGGTGGAGTGGTCCTCCGGGGGAGCTGTCAGGTGGGAGTAGTCCCCGGGGGACTAGTCCTCCGGGGGAGTTGTCCTGATACGATTCAACACACATGACAAGGACATAACCAGGTCTCTTCTGTATAAGCAGTATGCCTGAACTTTTGCAGACTTTCTACATGATTATAATGCAGATTGGGTAATATTTGCATGCAAATATTAAAGATTAATCTTCTTCATAAGCAAGAGGAATTTGTAAACTTTAAGAATATTAAATTCGTTTAAAATTTTATCAAGAATAATCTGCCTCTCAAGATATTTAAACTTGCTTTCCATAATGGAAGAATAAGACTTTTTTCCTTTTTGTTGAATTATATCATTTCGATTTCTGAATGAAAAAGGGTGGTTTACAAAGCAAAGAATAAAAAGAAATCACTGACTGAATAAGGAAAAATGACAACAAAATAGCAATATGCATGCACTGCCTGAAATTCCTTTTAAATTGAAATGTAAAGTTAAATGAATTTTTGTGAGGTCATTTATTCATGAAAGTCCCGACGTAATATCAAACATCTACTTCCCTTTACATTAACCGTAAGAACATATTCTAATGATGAAAACTGACGCTGAAATTCAGAACTTCTCATTGTATTGACAGGTTGTGTTAATGCCACAGTGAGTTACTGAATAAGCCTACATGAAGTGAAGTCACCACGAAGGATACCTACTAACAGTGCGATTTCTAAAATCGTGATATTCTGGTTCCACCGTTTACACTTGCGCGAAAACATGCGAAGTTTGAGCTTCACGAAACATCGCGATTTTTTGGTCGGTAGTGCGTATGTAATTTACCTCTCTTCAACACAGTAGACGAGTGGAATTCGTATTCGCTATTCGTATTCACTGCATTGCAGTCTATTTTGCTCACAGCTAGCTACCCAGCAAACACATGACGTTTTCAGAACGTTTCCTAAGCGTTTTCTGACGTTCCGTACGTCTTCGTATAAAGTGGACGTTTTTAAAACGTACATAGAACGTTAAAGCTGGGACTTAGCATTTACCGCAAAACAAAGATTTTTTTGAAAACGTTTTTTAAAACGTCAGTGGACGTCAATGTCAATGGATACCAAATTTCCGTATGTATTATCGTGCAAACCCGCCACTTGGCAATCTAACTTCACAATTACTGTTAATTCACTTCAGGATTCTCGCTCTCCACAGCGCCAAAATTCCCTACTTTTGATGCCTAATCTTAAAATCATACATAACTCATGTTTTTGCATACATACATATTCATACTTCTCAACTCATTCAAATGCATATGCTAGGCCATCTTGGAGCTCCGCTGCTCCACGATTTGCTATTGATAATGCTTAATCCAGCATGCGTTACTGTAATATACGCATTTAAACATTCGTATTAATTACTATCCGTATCATCGTGCAAAAGTATACTTCATGAGAACATATACACTGCACACTATAGCCATGTAATTTATTTCAGCAACAGTGTCAGCTCTTGGCTTTGAGTAGTCTGGCTGACGATAGATTAAGTCCTGTTACAGTGGTATAATGGTATAAATTATGAACTACAAAGAAAGGCGGCGTTGCACAAAATAATGTATACCGTGAAATAAATTGTTTATTATTGACGAAGCTCGGTGCTCTCCGGCTCGTCAAGATGAAATCAAGTAGTACAAAAAATGAACAATTCAAAGGGTTACATAAACGAACAGTGTTGCTGCAAAAATTACTATCCTACGAAATCACATTGTGGCAGACATACACACAATCATGGGATCTAAATAGTTAAATAGCACCTGGAAAGGGGGGGGGGTGCGGGTCGAGATATCGAGTCCTTCAGTTCACACTCGTGAGGTTCACATACAGGAATGGGGTGTCCCCGGGTCTTGCGCGCGACGAACGACGGGCAGGCGCGGCACCCTGTAGGACAAGGACGGCGAGTAGTTCTGAGACCCGACCAGCGGCGAACGACGCCGACTGATGCCGAATAATGACGGGGATATGACGAGTGGCGTAATGCTGAGTGCTGGGGGTGTCGCGTTATAGCGATGATGCGGCCTGGACGTTTGTCATGAGCTGTTATGAGCGTTGTCATGAGCCCAGCTCATCCCTGAAATAATTAAGATATAGGGTTAAGCAAATAAGGGGTAATTCTATCATTCATACCTTTAAACTTCCCTCTGCCATGTGTCTGCCACTTGTCTGCCACATTCATCTATCAACAAAAGGTTTATGCCTGTATTTATAATCAGTTCAATTACATACTTATCTATTACAACGGATCACCATCTCAATCGTACATATTGTGACTTCTATATACTGCAACTTCATAAACTAAAATTATAGTTATTACTCTGTTAAATTAATAATTTCCTCACATTCACACCGCCTCTTACTTTCTTTATTCTTGCTCAGGACTGATACATATATACTCCTCAAAAATATTACATACAACTATGCTTCTCAAAACATCAGAGTAATTACCTATAAACAAAATCAATGGCATTAACTCACCATAATGTACATTTCGTCGGCCTTGTTATAACTTAAAAAATAAACCTCACCAAACCTTTTCATGCAATGAGCAAAACATATCTTTCTCATATTGTAACAATTATATTCTTTACATTATAATTATCTTCCTTTTTGGAATTCAATTCTATACAAAATATATGTGAAAATCAATTACCCTTCTGCTGTCTGGGTATTACAATTCTTCAGACTGTCAAGGCAAAAAAAAAACAAAAAACAAAAACAAATTTCTCAATTGATATAGGAAATTAAAATTTTCCTCCACTCTGACCAGGATATACAGAAATACTTAACAAAATGCAATTGATATAACTACTTACAGTTCATAAGAGGGGTGAGTCGGGCTGGGGGAAGGTGGGGCTTCTCCTGCCCTGTGCTGCCAAAAGTTGCGCTGTCTGCAAATCTGTAGTTTTGCCAGGCATGCTAAAACCACCTTGCAAATTGGGCGTGCCTTAGCCTCAGTGTCTCCACCAATTCCCTATGACTACACAGGAGTCTGGGTTGCAGCTCCTCAGCTTGTCGTCCTTCTGCAAGGAGCTCTTGGTATCTTCTGCCTACTCTCACACACTCTCTCTCATAAAAGGGCACTCTCATACTCACTTGCATACACAAACACAAAAGATTTTGCATCCTACCCAATTAAACCCACCTGTCTGAACTATGCTAACATCTTGGGCTATGTGTTATTGACTTGCTAGTCAGACTTGTACCTTATCCTATTCCTTATAATAGTCCCTATATAATGTGTTCAAAATGAAACTAAGATGTGATCATACATGATGCTAATGCAAATGAGAGGAAGGGGGGGGGGTAAAACTGGTCACATTAGGCGTTTTCACATCAGCCCGATAAAAATCCAAGCTCGAGATATTTTTTAATGTCCCAAGTCAGAAAAATAGCGCGCTATTTCGAAACATCGGGCTGATGTGAAAACGCCTATTGTGACAAACAGCAACGAAAAAAAGTCTAATTCACTATCAAAAGTGCTTAATTGCCCATATGTTACTGTCACGCCCATTCACACGCTAATCATCTGCAGTAAGTCGCCACAAAAATTACACTCAGATTTTCGAATTGATAACACCCAATATGATCAACCTGTCTAAGTGCTACTTCAGGGTCTTAAAATATAACAATTTAGCTCTATTTTGCAGAAAACCCCATTCAATTTGGTTAAGCGGTCACAGGACAATGTGGATTGTTGTAAAGTATGTCATGAGTCTGATTCTTCCAAGTTAAGCACTTCAGTGCTCTTGCGTGTGAATAATAGACAGAATTTGGACGGAAGAGATTCCCGACATCCTCTACAAAATTCCTCATTCCTCTTTGACCACTGAAGCAAATAGAATGGGGATTTCTGGAAGATGTGGGCAATGAGTTAGAGTTTCATACTCTGAATTTGTATTTAGATTGATTCACTATTCTTAAAGATATCATTGCGGAGGACCCCGTTGTATTTTTTTTTTTTTTGGGGGGGGAGACATACTGTACGTATACGATATTCACAAAATATACTAAACAACATGATCACCATGAACAGTTCAGTCTAAACAAGTTCGAAACATTCCTTCTGAAACACATAAAATAGGCGGAGTTTTTGGTAAAGTGTTCCAGACAACAGATCAAGCATATGAAAATGTGTGCTCAAAAAGCTTTCGGTGTTGCTTGTAGGATTTGTAGGATTGTTTTATCGTTTTGTGACCGGAGTTGATATCTGGAGAGTGTAGGAATGGTTAGAAGGTTAGGTATAGGTATTGAGGGCTTGTAGAAAATTAAGAAGGGCTAGTCTGAGCTATTTGATGGGGAGCCAGTGTAGGTACTAGTACAGAAAAGGAACACTCGTTGATCTTCTCTTTACACCAAGCACCAGGCGATTTTTGGACTATCATAGCTGGAAGTCTCATATTATTCTTTGACAGGGTGAGAGCTTACAACAAAAATTCTAACAGTCGAGTGGTACTCCAGCCACCTGGGAAACATATATAAATTATACTTTACAGTATATCAACTGCTTCGATGTTTTCTTTATTAACCACGTTTTCTGTCGTTTATTTCACCCAGGTGTTCGTCACAAATCATCTAAGCTGAATAAGTTCATAGCAAAAAGGTAAATACTCTTCCATGGAATTTATTGATGTCAACAGTACCTTGCATCACAACTAACTCCCTCGCCAAAGAGAGAGAGAGAGAGAGAGAGAGAAAGAAGATTCTTTCCGTTTGATGGAGTGACAATAACTCATCAAGCTTCGTGAAGACAACCCAAATGAATTACGAAAACATAACCATATGCAGAAATAGTACGTTAGAGAAAGCAATCTTTAACATTAAGGAAACCAAGGCCCAAAATGTGGATTGAAGCAGCAATAAGTAGAACACATCACCGACAGTTTGAGGAAAATCGGAGAATCCTTTAATTAATGACCAATGTGTCTATTTATGTCTCCATGCATCGTACAAGTATTATATGTCACAACTCCCTCCATCTTTTCTTCTCTTCCTTCCCCACTTCCCTCTTGTTTTCTGCTTTTCATCTCAGCCCGTAATTTTGCAATTCATTGAAAATCATTTTTGGAGACATGCATGGTTTTTCGGGTCCTGTTCGTTATTCCGAAGGGTCGTAATTCCGAAGGTTCGTTATTCCGCAGGTTCGTTAATCCGAAAATGAAAAAAAGTTCGTCAATCCGAAGATTTGTGGCGTTATTCCGAAGGTTCGTTAATTCGAAAATGAAATAGGGTGCGCTATTCCGAAGGCTCGTTTATCCGAAAATAAAATAGGGCTCGCTATTCCAAGGTTCGTTAATCAAAAAATGAAATAGGGCTCGCTATTCCGAAATGACATAGGGTCCGTAACGAACCTTCGGAATAACGAGCTTTGTTCATTTTCGTTTTAACGATCCTTCGGAATAACGAACCTCATTTCATTTTCGGATTAACGAACCTTCGGAATAACAAACCTTATCACATATTCGGATTAACGAACCTTCGGAATAAGGAATCTTCGGACTAAAAAAACCTTCGGAATTACGAACTGTAACCGCCCACAATGAGGTCATGAAGTGCAGTACTCTCTGTATATGACGCACCGAAACCTTACAACTTCATAACTTTGGAACCGATTGTCCAATTGTTTCAAACTTTAACTGATGTGGTCAGTGGCGTATCTAGGGAAAACGGCGCCCGGGGCAAGCGTGAAAATTGCGCCCCTAATTTCTGAAAAAGTGTTCAACCCCAACCCTATATCCCGGTAGGGACCTAAAAAAAAGTCCACATGATATGCTTTTTCAAGCACTTAAAAGGGGTCTTTTGAGGGTGATTTAAATGTGATAGATTTTGATAAACGTTTTGTTCTTATTTTTTTTTTACATAAATTTTGGCGAGCGAGCGCAGCGAGCGAGCCGAAAATCTACGTATTTTAGCTTACAAAACATGGAATTCTTGTCATTTTCTGGTTATTAAATCTTACAATTCTAATCAAGATAGAGTGACAGCCCTATAGATAACGATTTATAACAACAAACTGAGGATTTGAAAAAAATTCTCTAAATTAGTTCGCGCGAGTGAGCCGAAATTTGTATATTTCCGCGTCATCAAATGTTATGTTTTGTTCTTATCTTGTTTGATTTGGGTTTTTTTTGCGCCCCCCCCCCCCCCCGTATGTTCGAAACCGTTGGTGCCCTCTTTTGATCCAATCGGCGATCGCTTCAGAACGAAAGAAATTGCAAGCGCTGCTCCGTGTAACATTTTGCCTGCTAAATATAAAATGACATGTGTGAACACCATAGACATTGTCATTTTCTCCGCGTCATCATCACGTTTTGTTCTCACTTTTTTTTTTTTTTTTGGATAAAACGAGCGAGCGCAGCGAGCGAGCCGAAAATTTTTGTATTTCAGCTTAAAAAACATGGAATTCTTGTCATTTTTTGGTTATTAAATCAAGATATAGTGACGGCCTTATATAGATAACGATTTCAATATTCATGTGGATGTTATCAATGCTGAGTCAAGATCTTTTTCGAGTCTCCTTGAGTCTCTTTGCTGCAGGCAATTGGTTGATTTTAGCACACACACACGTGGTCACACCCTTGACTTGTTGATTTGTCGGCAGTCAGATGATATTGTCATCGGCCAGCCCTGGCCACATGGTTCTCTGTTGTGTGATCATATCCCTGTTATGTGCTGTCTTAAATCATACAAACCTCCATTGCCTTTCAAAGTATTGTCTTTTCGCAGGTTGTCTACGATTGATATTGAAAGCCTAAAAACAGATGTTGTTGAAAGTGAACTGTGTAAGCGCATACCAAGTGATGTCAATGAACTGGCTGTATTGTATGATGCTACACTGAGTGACATCATTGATAAGCATGCACCTGTTGTAACAAAGAAAGTTGTTTTGCGTCCCCAAGTACCTTGGTTCACTGACACTGTCAGGGCCGCGAAACGGAAGAAAAGGAAGGCTGAAAAGTGTTGGTTGAAAACTAGGAAAGACATAGATTGGAATATTTACAAGTCAGAACGTAATTCTATGCTGTATTTGTTAAATGAAGCCCGCCGAAAGTATCACAATGATTTAGTCATGGAAAACAAAGACGACCAAAAACGTTTGTTTCACGTGGTGAAGTCTTTGTTGAACATAGCCAATAAGCAACCTGTAATACCACAGCACATTGACAAACACACCTTTGTGAATGACTTAGGCAAGTTTTTTCATGACAAAGTAATGAAAATTCACGTCGACATTGAGTCAAGATTGAACGTGCTGAGCAAACCATTCACAGATTCTCTTCAAGAGACCTCACACAGTGCACCAATGTTCACAAGCTTTAAGCCACTCTCAGAGCATGATGTTGAAAGACTCATATCTAAGCTCAGTAAAAAGTCGTGTGCATTAGACCCAATGCCTACAAAGATTCTCTTACAATGTGATAGCGCACTGATTCCTGTTTTAACATCCTTAATCAATCTCTCTTTGGCAACTGGTCAATTCCCCTCACAGTGGAAACATGCTTTAGTTAAACCCATTTTGAAGAAGGCTGGTCTAGATATGGAGTTTTGTAATCTGCGGCCTGTGAGTAACCTGAAGTATGTATCTAAGTTGGTTGAAGGTGCTGCCCATCAGCAAATTGTTGATCACCTTAATGTTAATGCACTCCTGCCTTTTAACCAGTCGGCTTATAGACAATTCCACAGTACTGAAACAACACTGTTAAGAATCAAGAGTGACATATTGATGGCTATGGACAATCAGAAAGTAACTATATTGCTTTTATTAGATCTGAGCAGTGCTTTTGACACCATAGATCATTCTCGCTTAGTGAAATCATTGAACACTTGCTTTGGCATTGATGGTGTTGTTCTGAAATGGACCAAGTCATACTTAGCAGATAGATATCAACAGATCGATATAGATGGTACTGGTTCAGATTATTTCCCAGTGCCTTCTGGAGTCCCACAGGGGTCTCGGCTGGGCCCTCTGTTCTTTACTTTATACACAAGTAATCTGATCAAAAATGTGTATGAAAAGTTTCCTGGTGTATCCTGTCACTGCTATGCAGATGACACACAGATGTATTTGTCGTTCACACCTGACGCACTTGCTCAGCAGCAAAGCATCACTCACATGGAAATATGTGTTAATTATGTACGTGAATGGATGCTGCAAAACAAACTCATGCTGAATGACAGTAAGACTGAACTGTTATTGATTGGCACATCCAAGCAAATATCTAAACTTTCTTTTGATGGGATATCAGTTGGAAGCACCGTCATAAAGTCATCTTCCACTGTTAGGAATCTTGGAGTGTGTTTTGACACACATCTGAACATGGTAGCACACATCACAAATGTGTGTAAATCATCATACCATATGATATATAATCTTAGACGTATCAGGAAATATTTTGATGAGAACAGTATGAAAACGATCGTTCAAGCATGCATTGTCAGTAAATTGGATTATTGTAACGGGCTATTATATGGACTCCCTGATTCTCAAGTTGGGCGCCTGCAGCGAGTCCAAAACTCCTGCGCAAGGCTTATCTGTAACAAACCCAGGTTTTCAAGGATTATTCCTCTTCTGAAAGACTTACACTGGCTTCCGATTCGTAAACGAATATTGTTCAAGATTTTGTTGATTGTGTATAAGTCACTCATTGGTCAAGCCCCCAGGTATATATCCGAATTATTAATATTCAAATCTCATAGACACAGTCACAATTTGCGCAGTTTTAAGGACACTCTCCTTTTACAAATTCCAACATGTAAAACAAAAGTAACACTGGGAGACAGAGCATTTGCCTGTGCTGCTCCCAAACTCTGGAATGATCTACCATTAGAAGTCCGGAAATCCCCAACCGTAGCAGTTTTTAAATCACGGCTAAAAACACATCTTTTCATTTAATTGTTTATTATTATTAAGCACATCAGAAGCTTTTGCAGCGCAGAAGAATATATGTCTATAGGTTTTGCGCTTTATAAATTGATATATTATTATTATTATTAAACCAACAAACTGAGGACTTGAAAAAATACTCTAAATTAGTACGCGCGAGTGAGCCGAAATTTGTATATTTCCGCGTCATTATCACGTTTTGTTCTTATATTTTTTTTTTTGATAAATTTTTGCGGGTGAGCGCAGAGAGCGAGCCGAAAATTTGTGTATTTCAGCTTACAAAACATGGAATTCTTGTGTGAACACAACCACAATAAACATTGTCATTTTGTCCGCGTCATCATCATGTTTTGTTTTTATCTTGTTTGATTTGGTTTTCTGCCCCCCCCCCCCCCCCCTTCTCCCTCCCCCGTCCGGGCGAGGGTTTTCTTCTTCTTCTTCTTCTTCTTCTTTTTTTTTTTCGTTTTTTTTTCTTCTTCTTCGTTTTTTTTTTCGGTTTTTTTTTTTTCGTTTTTGACGTGCCCCCCCCCCTTGCCCCCCCCCCCCCCCGATACGCCACTGTGGTCTACTAAACACATATATTACATATTATATCCCTCATGTAAAGTTTCTTGTGATCTGATTGTGCAGCAGAGCACGAAAAGGGTGTAGTTTTACAAGCTATCTACGAGCAGCTGGATGCGGTGCAAAAGCTTAGTTATCTAGCGTGATATAGTACATTAATGGGAATCCACGATCTGCACGCAATCGTCATTGCGTGATCGATATAAATTTCTCACATTAGAATGTCGCGAAGTAGATAGCGACACTAGCTAGCGACAGCGGATAGCTAGCGCGGTGCCGATGGCATTATTCAGAAAACTGTGGTGCTGTAGCGTGTGTGTGTTTGTGATCAATGCAGTTCAGCTCAATTGACAAAGTGACTGCTTCGCGTAACGGACACCACTGACGGAGGAATTTCGTAAAT
Source organism: Diadema setosum (assembly GCF_964275005.1). NCBI lineage: Eukaryota > Metazoa > Echinodermata > Echinoidea > Diadematoida > Diadematidae > Diadema > Diadema setosum. Next base: position 623,157 of record NC_092705.1, read on the forward strand.
TGCAGCAGAATTACAACATATCAGGTACGGTTTAGGAATTATTTCAACAAACTAAAACAGATTTTGAAGATGATCTCGATGACGAAGCCGCTTTAGGCCCACTTTTAGTCACATTATTTTGATGATGTAACGTTTGCAAATCACTTATGCCTTTATAATAATTAGGTTTTATTTCCTGGTTCTTTTTTAAAGGGATAAGGTTGCATCAGGCATTACTCGTGAGGAGACAATCCAGATATTTCTACCTGGAATACCGCCAGAGAAATGGAAGATCCTCTCCTCTGCAAATGACGTGGCTAAGAGCAATCAAACTCGATCTATGCCGCTGGTGGACTCCTGCTCCCTCGTCGGAAATAGCGGCGTTCTGCTAGAAAGCAACTGTGGCTACGTCATCGACAAGGGGGATCTAGTCGTACGGATGAACCTCGCGCCTGCGGGCGGGGAATATTCACGTGACGTTGGATCGAAGACGAATCTAACTACGATCAACTTCGAGCTGAGTAAAACGATGTCGTCGTGCGCCAAGGCAGAGTACACCAACAAGTCACTTGAAGACATACCGGACAAATGCCAACGTTTGATGAAACTCATGCTTCGTCTTAATAACACTGTCATTTGGTATTTCAAGGGCCATTCGGTGGTAAGCCTCATCAAGAAGGGACTGGATTTTTACAAGAAGTATTATAACCTGCAGGTTGTATTTGCTTACAGTCCTGCAGGTTTATTACCAACAACACAAAGGTATGTTTCCTTTGTTCATTATGTACTGTTCACTTTGTACGTGTATTTGGATATTCCGTTCTGGCCTAATTTTGACATTTATGGCTGTGAGTAAACTCTACAAGGCAATGAATTAGATGATTTGGGAGGTGCCGTAAAATTTTAAGTGAAATGCTTTATTGGGCCTACTTCAGATCCAATGACTCTCATGAGAATGAAAAATTACATTTTGCAAAGATGAATGTAACGGTATTCTGTAGCTGTAAAAGTGAAATTATAAATCATAATAACTGAAGCACAATTTTGGAAAGGCACAAAAGTTCCCCTTATACGGTTGCGACGAAAGTTTTTTTCTTAGTTGTTCGTTTGTTATTAGAGTATAGTTTTTGAATATTGATGAACACGGAGAAGTTGTATGCAGAGATATGATGAAATAACGGGATTTACCGAAATAACTGGTAAAACAAACTCTTTTTGATTGATTGATTGATTGATCAGGTTTATTGCCATCCAAAAAACATACAGACGGGTGAAAAGTCCGAAGACTTATAATTCCCGTTTACAAAACAAATTATACACAAATACGTGAAGATACCTTTTACAATATACAATGCAAAGAATATTATTATCACAAAACTAAGATTGAAATGGGAAACAATCGTTACCAAAAATCTACGAACAAATAAAACAGGCACCCCAACAACCTCATACATTGTAGATTGCACTGTATAATACTCTTTGTACACATATACAGTTGTATCTCCATCTATTTTTCCTTAGTTTATATTTCATATCAAAAACAGCCTCTCCTTTTAATCACATCCAAGGGGAGTGGATAATGTTCAGCGAATTTCAAATAACACAGATTAATCTACAGGTTTGTATCTATCAAAAATATTTCAGCTTACACAAAATTTACGTTACCAGGCCCTTATACTCATCAATAAATACTTTACATTTTAATAAAATAAGGTAATAACCCTACTGATCGTTGAGACCACATACACACACACACACACACATTCACTCACTCACTCTTAAAACAGACACACCTTAAGATTATCAAAACAAGCATTCCAAAATAGCCACACACGCATTGCAAATTACACATCCTGAGCTATTGAACAATGAAAAAAAAAACAAAAAAAAAAACATACTCATTGCATTCAAAAACAAAAGTACACAAACAGCACATTATACATTAAATCAAAATCAACAACTTTACCAATATTCAAACCTACCCAGCACTATATATTTAAAGTGAGTAAATTATCATCAATCAAAGCTGTGAAGTACATGTACATTGGAAACACACAATATAACATGTAAATTATCATTCACATTCACATTATACCTTTGAGATTCTCCAAATTCCCCAAATTTCTTACTTACATCTTTGGGTTTTATACCTGCTGAGTGAAATTAAAATTCGAATCCCAAAACTGTGGATGATAATTACAAATACAATAACAAAAACATGTATACACTGCCCAACAAATAAAGATCATTGACCAGTATGGCCTTCAACAGCCGAAATTCACCAAAATTAACAAATCACATTTAACCGGAATCTCTAAGTGATACACTGGTCCTGTTATAAGAACCTGGTGGCCGTACCTGCAAACCATAGAACGTCACATGTACAGCTGTATGACAAAAATCAACGCCCATCAGACAATATAAATATAGACCACAGTAGCAGGAACAAGAATGCAAAGCGAAGTGAGATGAAAACGGGCAATATCTAAAAATTCAACTATTCAATAATCGAATGAAATATGGAATGGGAGATTGTCTGTATCGTTCTGTTCTCGTCCGAGGAATGGCAAGTTGTGAGGCATTACGAAGATGACGTCCGGCAGCGGATTCTCTTCTCTCAGGCAGAAAATGACGATGTTTGGAGTTCAGCAATGACCTTGCAAAGTTTATAGCTAGCTCAAGCCGTCTCTCCTCAAGCAAAGGGATGCCTACAATCTGTAGAAATTCACTGTAAGGTCTCAAATTTGGGTAGAAAATAATTCTCAAAGCCCTCCTCTGCACGCGTTCAATGCTGATAGACTGCGCATTGGTGATGCCGGATGTCCAAACAGGGGCAGCAAACTCAAGGGTCGGCCGAATGTAGAGCTGATAGACGGTAACCAAATCATCAGTACTTACGCCATTTCTTTTGAGTTTGGTGAGAATGAACAGTCTCCTGGAAGCATTTGAAATCATACGCTCCACTTGTTGATCCCACTTTAAATCATCTTGGAGAAGGACCCCCAGTAACTTAACCGACGAAACGCTTTCAAGCCTTGATGAGTTGATTACCAGATGAAGAGGTTGTGGCTCCGTCCGCAGGAATGATATCTGCATTGATTTACATTTGGAGGCATTGGGAAGTACATCATTGTCATGACACCATGTAACCAGTGAATTAACATGAGCTTGCATTTCAGATGACTGTGTCCTCTTTACTACTTCGACCAGAGTCAAATCATCAACATATTTCCATCTTTCTGGTGTATTAGAAGCAGCATCATTAACCAATGCCAAAAAGAGGATTGGACCAAGTCGTGTGCCTTGGGGGACCCCACAAGTAATGGCCTTCTGCTGTGAAGTTTTGCCCTTGTAACGAACAGTTTGTGATCTGTTGAAGAGAAAGCTGCCGATCGTTGGGATTATAGAACGGTCAACCTCCAAGTCAATCAATTTCTGGATCACAATCGTATGATTGACGTGGTCGAAAGCCTTGCTAAAATCAATTGCACACATGTTGACGTATGTTCCAGACTTGTCAATTCCGCTGTGGATGGTGTCCAGGAGACTGACAAGGTAGTGCATGATGGAAGTACCGCGTAAATTGCCAAACTGTCTGGGATCAATTCTATCACTGATGTCTCTGATTATCCATTCGGCAAGAAAACCTTCAAATATTCTTTGGTTCCAGTGAATATAATTAGCGCCTCACTTGTTTTGCTGTTTTGCTTTGCTTTGCTTTGCTTTGCTTTGCTTTGCTTTGGGTTTTTTTTTACCAATAGAACAAAATATCGGGTGCACGTCACGAGACCAACACCCACGAGTTATGCAACTCACGAGTCATACAGCCCATTAGTTCGACACTATGCTAACAAGGCCCACGAGAGTGATGAGACCGACACATTAAAGGGGTGGTACAGTATTGGTGGAGATGAGAAATTGGCTTTTAACTTTTTGCGAGATACCAATGAAACACTTATGAAATAGTCCAGAGCATACCATTTCAAGAGGAATTCAAAGTTTATTTGATGAAAATCGGGTTTGGAATTACTGAAACATCCAAAACCAAAGAAAAACAAAGCGATTGCAATAAAAGGTGCGTCCAACACTGTCTTTATTAGAATCGCTCTGTTCTGGATATCTCAGCCATTTCAAAACCAATTTTCATCAAATAAACGCTGGATTCCTCATGAAATTACATGCTCTTTTATATTTCGTAAGAGATTTCTCATTATCTCAACAAAAATGTTAGAAACATGAAATTAGATCTCAAACAAAATTATACAATCCCTTTAAGCCCCGCGTTATATCTGTCGAACTCGTGGGCTGTTTTTACCTAGTGTAGAACTCATGGGCTTCATTTGCCTAGTGTCGAACTCATGGGCTGTATGACTCGTGAGCTGTATGACTCATGGACCTGTTTTCAATGTCGACCTCGTGAGCTATATGACTCGTTGGTGTCGGTCTAGTGGGATAACCCCCAAATATCTTACCTGATGTTGTAAGGGCATTCGCAACAGTATACTACTAATGATAATAATATGACTAAGTTACTAGTACTACTTTTCTATCACGTCTCTTCATTATTAGATGGTTGAGATCAGGAGTTGCAACGACTGGTGCGGCAATATATCTCGCAGCTTCCAAATTTTGCAGACGCATCACGTTGTTCGGATTCTATCCTCGCTACGTCGACCCCAAAAACCGAACCCTTCGCTATCACTATTACGACGACACGCCCAAGAACTACTCGAAGAGTCCTCACTCTTTCAGCAAAGAGTTCAATGTGTGGCAGTCCCTAGAAAATGACGGTTACTTGCGGATCATCAACGACTGTGCGGGAAGGTGGGACAGGCATGACTACCGCAGCCAGCTATAGACATATGACTTTACAAAGCGTGTATGTGTGTGTGTATGTGTGTGTGTATGTGTGTGTGTATGTGTGTGTGTATGTGTGTGTGTGTGCTACACACACACACACACCCACACACACACACACACACACACACACACATACACGCATACATACGCATGATTATCAGGTGTGTCCATTATTAAAAGATAAGGAATACATTATGTGTACTAGAATATATTCGTACTTTATGTCTGTTCCTTCAAAAAATATGCGTTGAATCAGAATTTACTGTATGAATTGATTGAAGTAAAATTAACTGAATATCACATGCAAGTTTCACATTCGTGGTCAGCATTCATTTCACCATTTATTTTTCATCTTGCCATCAATTGTCATACACTTTGACCTCGATTATCCGGCCTCCTTTTATCCGGAAATCTCTATTATCCGGAAGCGTTCATGCAGTGAAGGACTTTTTTCTTTCATCCAAAAATTGAGAAAAAACCGTGACTTTAACATCTTTTCATGGATCTATTTCACTAATTTCATAAGACGTGCATGATAGGTTTCTCAATATCTGATGAGGTAAAACATGTATGATTTTCACATAAAGATAACTTTATTTTTGTGAAGAAGGGACTACAATTTTGCGCAGGCTAGCATAGATTACACCTCCGTTGCGGGGTACGCTACCTGCCTAGCTGTATATAGCTGCCAGTGTACTGAGACGGCAGCTTGGACGGCAGCTATACATTAACATTGTGTTTCCAATATCCGTCCAATTCTCTTATCCGGATGACCGCCGGTCACGACATGGCCGGATAATTGAGGTCGAACTGTATCTGCATTTCATTGCCTATCTTTCATTGGAAAATTATTAGATGAAACTAGTCATATACACTAAGTCTGCCTAAAATCACATACACAATTACAACATGATTTGTCTGGTAACATTAAATTATGGTAACAATAAATTCCACAAATCTATACATGGAGCTGTTGATTTATGTACTATATGATATAAAATTATGAAAACCGTCTGGAATGTCCTCTTAATGCCGGAAAGAAAATATAGAAGGTGGTAAAAGTATTATTTCAATGGAATCATTCTGAATGTATTTATGAGTTTATTTTTGATTGTGTTTCTGTTCATAGCATTCGTAATTCTCTCATAAATCTTGGTAAAGGTAGCAACCTTGATATTTTGAATTTTGATTCTAAGTTATTATGTTTAGCTGCTCCTGTTATTTCTGAAAGACTTAATATAATACATCGTCATGTAATAAGAATTTGACTGATGGAATTATTCCCACTGATTTGAAAAGGGCTAAAACGACACCAAAATATAAGGGTAATGGAGGTAAAAATGATCCTTCAAATTATAAACAAATTTCTGTCGCTTGTCATTTGTCAAAATTTTTTGAAAAGAATGTAACATTGCAAAAGTGCAGCAATAAAGTTGTCCCAGTATATCTGACCCTGCAGATGCACCCTCCTGATAAGTGAACCCCCCCCCCCCCATCATCAAGAGTGGAGCAGTCTGCAAGTGGCTACATTTGCATATTTAATCCCAAGCCAGCAAAGAGCTGCTATAGAGAGTTATTTGTGGATGCACAAAGACCCCAATGATTTGCCATTGTTCCAGCTGCTCTTCCAAGGTGAACATCTCCCACTGAGCATCTCCTCAAATCTGAAATTTGCCCAGAAAATCTGCAAAGCTCATATCTGGAGTCTAGTACAACTTACAGACACAGTTGCACTGGATGGCGTATACATGCACTTGAAAACACTTCCGTGTGCAGTGGCGGATCCAGAGGGGGCGCACGCCCACTGTTTATATTTTTGTTTGAAAAAAATTGAATTAATAATAAAAAGTAATGAAAAATAAAAAAAAATGAAAAATAAATACAAATGGGGTGGGGGAAGCCCCCCCCCCCCCCCACCCCTTTAATTTTTATAAAGGCGTCTCCCCATTACGGAATTCTGGAATCCGTCCCTGATGTGGATAGACTGGAATGAATAAAGTTTATGTTCTCCTATGACAGTGTTTGTTGTTGACATTACGAACGTCCGTTATGTAGTGGAAAGTTGAGTGTTTTTGTGTTTTTTTTTTTCACGTAGGTGAACTTTCTTTAAATTTCTTGAATTGTCCACACGGATCACCGTAAGAGAGATTCTAGTTTATAAACGAATGATCGGATTACTGTATGAATGCAGCAATATTTCTCGTTGAATTGACATCTAAGTTGTTTCACGTGCGATTAAAACTATTCCACTACACTATACAAAGTGAATGTATTTCGACGTTTCATATCTCGAAACTATGATTTGTTTGAAAGACTTGACACGTACTGTGAGCGTTGTGCAAGGAGCCTGATTGGATTAAAAAGAAAGATGTTCTATAAGCACTAGAAATCGGTATAAAGAAAGCACTAATAAAGCGATGAAAGACAAGGGACAGTCTGAGCGGAAAGGAGAGAACAAGGCATTTTCTTTTGCTGTAGAATTAATTTCTAGCTGAACTATTATGAGAGCATGGTTGAGAGGAAAGGTGGAAATTTGGTTATTGTCTTGCCATTCAATTTTTCCAAGCCGAACTGATATGAAAGAGGACGAAATAGTGAAAAGGTGAAAAATATTGGTATTCATTTGCTGTGAAATGATTAGGAGCAGAACTTTAGCTTAGAAGTTAATTCCAGATGGAACTAAGAATTGTAATGAAAGGGTATATTTTTCTCCAAAATTAATTCCGAGCGGAACTAGTGACGAAAGCGGACATCAGAATGAGCGTCTAAAGTTTGGATCGTGCTGATAATTTTATGTCTGTATCCCAGCCGATATTTAAACAAATCCAACAAAGTTAATGTGCTCCTGCATTTGTCAGACGGAATCGTTCAACGGTTAAGTGGGATTATTAATAGAACCACGGCTTAAATGACTTTATGATTTTCAAATTATTGGTTCGTTTATCCCCGGCATCCTTAGAAGAAAACAGCAGTTCAAAAAGAAGAGACGACGCAGAAGAGTAAATTGCTGTGGTGATTTGATGAAATGACTCCAATTTGTTGTCGGTTGAAAAAGGTTGGATCAGGGATGTGGGCTCGAGAAAGAGAGAGAGAGAGAGAGAGAGAGAGAGGAAAAACATAAGACAAACTGACGGTCGAGCAGTCGGTTGATCGTTGGCTTTCATCAGAGTGATCTAGTTCCAGCAGGCTGCCTTTCGGTTCTTAGATGGCAACCTGCTTTCAACGTCATCTGGCTCCGACTCTAATATAACATACAAAATGGTCGCTGCGATTATCGAGTAACCATTGAATTGGTGCAATATGTAACACTGGCGTAGCCGGGGGGGGGGGGGCGATGGGGGCGGTCGCCCGCCCCCCCCCCCCCCCTAAGACCGGGGATTTGCGAGGCGGAAAAAAAATGCGTGTATACTGTGTGCATGCACATGAAGCGGGTCTCCTTTTCAACCTTTCATCAAATAAGATCATAATTTTTTGAATATTTCACTCAAAGTGTGCACCAGATCGTTGAATTTCAGTTCAAAATATGCAAAATCTCTCGTGCTTGGGAGGGGGATACCCTCCCAAGGTAAGAACTTTTTTTTATGTTGTAAACGGTGCGATTTGATGCAGTCTTTTGCGCGCTTTATCGACGTGAAACAGTCCCACTTGTTTAAGGTAGCAGTATATTTTGATATAGATTATTATTGAACAATTTGGCTATAATATGGTATCATTTAGATAAATGTCACTTACACTGAATATCATGAACGCGACTGAACCCGAGCGAGCGGAGCGAGCGAGGGAGTGGGGGGGAGGAGGGTGTGGGAGGGGGTGTCCCCCTCCCACGGTGAGAACTTTTTGCATTTTGATGTTGTAAATGGTGCAATTTGATGCAGGCTTTTGCGCGCTTTATGGACGTGAAACAGTCCCACTTGTTTAAGGTAGCAGTATATTTTGATATAGATTATTATTGAACAATTTTCCTATAAAATGGTATGATTTAAATACACTTCTTGTATTAATCCTTTTCACTGAATATCATGAACGCGACTGAACCCGAGCGAGCGGAGCGAGAGAGGGGGAGGGGAGGGTGTGTCCCCCCTCCCACGGTGAGATCTTTTTGCATTTTGATGTTGCAAATAGTGCAAACTGATGCATGTTTTTGCATGCTTTAACGAGTTGAAACAGTCCCACTTGTTTAAGGTTGCAGTATATTCTAGTGTAGATTATTATTGCATAATTTGCCAATAACATATATAAAATAGTATCATTAAAATAAACTTTTTGTATTAATTCTTACTCTTAATATCATGAACGCGACTGAACCCGAGCGAGCGGAGCGAGCGAGGGGGAAGGGGAGGGTGTGAGAGGGGGGTGTCCCCCTCCCACGGTAAGAACTTTTTGCATTTTGATGTTGCAAATGGTGCAAATTGATGCATGTTTTTGCATGTTTTAACGAGTTGAAACAGTCCCACTTGTTTAAGGTTGCAGTATATTCTAGTGTAGATTATTATTGCATAATTTGCCAATAATATGTATAAAATAGTATCATTAAAATAAACTTTTTGTATTAATTCTTTTCACTGAATATCATGAACGCGACTGAACCCGAGCGAGCGGAGTGAGCGAGGGGGAAGGGGAGGGTGTGGGAGGGGGGTGTCCCCCCTCCCACGGTGAGAACTTTTTTGCATTTTGTTGTTGCAAATGGTGCAATTTGATGCATGTTTTTGCGTGTTTTTGCGTGTTTTTGCGTGTTTTATCGACTTGAAACAGTCCCATTTGTTTAAGGTAGCAATATATTTTCATGTCGATTATTATTGAACATTATGGCTATAAAATGATATTATTTAAATAAACGTCTTGTATTAATTCTTACACTGAATATCATGAACGCTGTCTGTTCAGCAATCAAACAGAAAAAGCATGCACACGAGGGGCATTTTCCCTCCCAAACGAAGATGATTTTGCATTTTCAGACCTTAAATTCAGCGATCTGGTGCAAATTTTTGGTGCAATACTTTTTCATCGAAGTGTTAAAATAACGGAATTTAGCTCTTATTCCGAATGTGCATCATCTGTGTGTATATGTACAAAGTCTAATGAGGAAGAGCTTAGGGGAAGGGGGATTCCCCTCCCGCTCGGCGAATCTTTTGTGTTCAAAGAATTGAAATAAAGCGATCTAGAGCACACTTTTTGTGGAAAATTCGGAAATTGTCATTCCCAAAAATGTACTAGCTCTAAAGTGGGTAACAAGCAATGGAATGGTGGCAAGATACCTCTCCCATATTCAAGGGAGCCTTTTTTCAGTTTTAAGCTTTTAGAACTGAAATTCAACAATCTGGCGTACACTTTTGTTGGAATATCTGGAAATTTTTCAATCAGAAGAGAAGTGTAGCAAGTCTGTGGAAGGAGATTCTATATAATTTTCTGATTGCAGTTAAACGTTTTGGTGCACACATTTTGTGTCATATTTGGAAAACTGTTTATGTTCAAAGTGTAGCCACAGTCTACATGCATGGGGGGGGGGGAGGGGCGGGCGAGCAGGAAAAAGGTGTGGGCGAGTGTTATCTCCACCCTTCCCGTACGATGGGGCTTTTGCCTTTTTAAAGGTTGAAATTGAGATATCTCGTATACGCATATTTGATGGAATATAATGCTATGGGAAATCATTAAAAAAAAAATTATGTTGGGGGGGCGTAGGGAGGAAGGGTCGATAAAGAGGGGAAATTTCCCTTGTACATGAGGGAGCATTGAGTTTTCGGAATATAAGTGATAAGTCATGTGCACTCAGTTTTTCATAATTTTTTGTAAATCTAAAAAGTGTACTAAGGCTAGGGAAAGAGGCACAGAGGGGGAGGGTCTGGGAGGGGGTATCCCCCTCCCAAGCACGAGAGATTTTGCATATTTTGAACTGAAATTCAACGATCTGGTGCACACTTTGAGTGAAATATTCAAAAAATTATGATCTTATATGATGAAAGGTTGAAAAGGAGACCCGCTTCATGTGCATGCACACAGTATACACGCATTTTTTTTCCCCGCCTTGCAAATCCCCGGTCCAAATCTTAGGGGGGGGGGGGCGACCGCCCCCATCGCCCCCCCCCCCCCCCCGGCTACGCCAGTGCTGTATTAAAGAATTAAAGATTAAAGAAACTAATGAAGGCATTTTCTTGGAGCAACTTCCCTTTTTTATGAATACCAATTTATACAAGAAGCCTAAAGATGCATAAAGGAACTCACTTATCTGTTTATCAGCCGACCAAGGGTCCATGGTGTGGAGAATTTGGAGCACCGTTGAATTGAAGATTATTGCTACAACCCGGTTAAAGAGCTCCTCGACATTCCATCCTTCATCATGCACGATGGGATACAGGACAGACATTTTGACTCGTTTATTATTTCTGCCCCACCATATTCACTATCATTATGATGCATCTTCACTATGTCATTATTGTCAATACTACATCTACACATGCATGATCATTTCCAAAGTCCACGAGTATCATTGTAATGGTTATTATTCTTTTATAACTGTATATTAATATTCTTACTGAAATGATGGGGGAGGGGGCAATATGGCGTAGTGGATTTAAGACTCCCGACTCCCAATAGGACCCGAGTTAGTTTCCCGTCCAGTGCTTTACGTCCTTGGACAAGATGTTTTTAACCCCTCTGTCCCTCTCGATCCAGGTGTAACAATGGGTACCTGGCAGCCCTATAGTGATGCGCTCTGTCGGAATGAGTCAAAAGTCGCAAAAAATGAAATCGTAGTTATGCCTGTATGTGAATTCTACAGACTCTAAGCTTTACACTGATATGTAATACAACTCATTTCGACATCCCTTTAGATCATAAAAACGAATATTAACTACGCTTATGATGTCAGTCCATTTTTTAGATAACGGAGAAAATCGCTCTCAAAGTTCAGACTATGTTCACGCTCACAACCTGTTTCTTTCACGGGACGAAGCAATATAATAGTCCTGCTTAGCGACGGCGTTTACGCTCCATCGCACGCACTACCGTATAAGGCAATAGCTTGGATGCGTAAGATAATTAACCAATCGCAGGACAGGTCTATCATTAACGATTTTGACCAATACGCAGCCCGAATGTAAACTTCGGTGCGTTTGTGTCCGTGTCGCTGCCGCCGCATGAATGAGTCGGTACGCGTTGTGTGTCGGCTGCGGCGTAGTTTGCCGCAAGTTTTTAACTCACAGACAATATAGTAGAGCGGTTAAACCCTCAAAATCATGAGAATTGTGCAAAATTTGACTAAAGTATGAAAATTTCACCAGTGTTAGTACATACCATAAGATTCATTTTAAGATCGGGAGGTAAGTCTGATTTGACCTCTGATGACCTCCAGAGGTCAATGAACTTTAAATATCAGAATATTGATGTTTGGAGGCATTTGTGAATGATAGGCTTAGATCTTGGTTACGCTGCATTAAACATGCATTTGTACTACAAATCTTCTGATTCCACAGGGCATTGACAGGTTTCTAACCTTTGACCTCTGATTACCTTTAGAGGTCAATGACCTCAAAATACCATAATATTGATCTGTGATGTTATTAGTGAAAGGACAAGTTCACATTCATAGACATGTTGGTTGAGTGAATGCAGCAATATTAGTAGAGCACATCATTGAGAGTTTGAGGGAAATGGGACAATCCGTTCAAAAGTTATGAATTTTTAAAGTATCTGCTCACTCAAGGCTGGATGAGAAGACTACTATAGCTTGTAATGCCACATGAGTACAACGATAAGGAAAGAATAAAGAAAATTCAACATATTCTCACTTTTCTCGCATAACAAAAGAACACTTGACTTCTCTCTTTCAGAAGGCAGGGGGAATAATATTACCCTTAACATATTATGTCAGTAACAAGCCGAATGTGCTCTTTATTCAAAAAGTAAAGTTTTGTGAAATTCTCTCTTTACTTTCTTTATATGGTTGTACGCATATGACATCATACACTACAGTAGTCTTTTTATCCAGCAGTGACTACGCAAATACTTTAAAAATTCATAACTTTTGAACGGATTGTCCGATTTTCCCCAAACTTTCACTGATGTGTTCTACTAATATTGCTGCATTCACTCAATCCACATGTATATGAAGGTGGACTTGCCCTTTAAAGATAAACATGGTTAAGGTGTGCAAAACAAGCATATCTGTTTAGCAATGAAACTGTCTTCATATTCCAAAGAGCAAAGACAGGTTTCTAACTCTGACCTCTGGTGACCTCTTAGAGGTCAATGACCTCAAAATATCATAATATTGATCTGTAGTGTTATTAGTTCATGATAAACATGGTTAAGATGTACAAAACAAGCATACCTGCTTAACAAGAAATTGTCTTCACATTCCAAAGAGCAGAGATAGGGCTCTACCTTTGACCTCTGGTGACCTTTAGAGGATGTACAAAACAAACACAATTGTAGCCCAGATGGCTATTAGCACATGTTTATAGTAAAGAATAAAATAGAATAGAATAGAATAGGATAGAGAGTAAAAGAAAACAGAACACTGCAGTCGTTTTCCTAGACACCCTGTGCATGAGGTCATACTCAGTCTTTTCCCCTTCTTGGAGTTTACGAAACCGTTTATCTTCCTTCCAGCTATTTTCTTTCTTTTTTTTTCTTTTTTTTTGGGGGGTCAAAACCACCTCTTCCAAGAAAAGTCTATGGTCATAGGAATTTGTGAGTTTGATGTTGGCTACTTTCCCCGCTAGTGGTCAGCACTATCCATTCCCAAAGCCCCGCGCCAAATTACGGGAATGACGTGATGACGTGTTTTTGCCCTCTGATCCCGAAACATAAATGACCCTCTGAGCTGGAAGGTGGCCCTCCTGCCAGAATTTATCCCTCTATTTTAGCATTTATTGTTTAGTGGAGTGGGTCAAACAGAAACTCCAAAGACAAATTCAAGGGTAATGACCCAAAACAACGATGACGTTGGTTGCCATAGCCTAAGGACAATAATATTCATTTGGTTTATCATTTTGATATCCAATAAACAATAAACAATAAAGTCTTACCAGTGGTTACAGAGAACAAGTGAATGAAGAAACTAAAAGAGAGTGGGCGAGTTAATCAGAAATTGAGATGAATCATAGACAATTGAATTTTCATAAAAACGAATAGAAGGAGCAACTTGAACATTTGACCACTAAGGAATTAATTTCTAGTGAACGCCACACCCCAATATAAGATTGAGCCAATGAAATGCTTTAGGGAAAGGAAGTTTGTTAGTAAATTATAGTTATAAAAAAGCATGTCTCAGCCGAGAAATCAGTTAGAGTGGCAAGCACAGTGGGAGCGGCTTCACACTATGTAGCGAAGCAAAGGCTGCAGAGTATTTTGGAATTTTGAGGAACTTTGAGAATAGTTGGAGACTACAGAGATAAAGTCAGGAGTTCCCCTTTCTTGGTACATCATGCCCCCCCCCCCCCTCCAAGTCAACCAACTAATCTTTAACGACGCTGAATGCACCATCGACCTACGCTGTGAATGTGATGAGGATCTGACTGTCATGACTGAACCGGCGAGCAGCAGGACATTAGGAAAAACTATGAGTCACGATAAGACAAAACTTTGGTTTACGCCAATTTGGAGTGCAATTACAAACTCCAAATAGTCAACTGGTGTCAGACTGATACAAACTGGAGAGTGATGGTGACAAAGAGAATACTGACAGCGTGACGGCAGACCGCTCAACGGACGGCCCAGTCTCCCTGAAGAGATCGACAATGACATGCAGACGAGGACCTCATTCGTCGACCGAGAGTAATCATTTGAGAGGAATGACTTTAATTTACGTTTGAAGACATTTCAAGAGATGTAGTAGTCTGATATGTTGAGGGGCAAATCATTCTACTGTTTGCAGTCTTGTGAACATACTTTAGCGAAAACTGTTCGAATATGTGGACAGTGATAAGTATAGGCCCCTATAAATCACTCTGTCGAGTAAATTATATAATGAATCAAATGGCTTCTTTTGAACATGAAAATTCCGATGTTAAAAGCATGTGATGGGAAATGTAAACAGTATGTGCGAATACTTCTATGTTTCCTGCTAAACTTGTTTGTTAGTGGGGAAAAGAAAAGAAAAGAGAAGTCTCGCTCTACCACGTCTACATACCACAACGCCTACGGATATCTTTGTTTCACATTGTTGGTGGGGAAAAGAAAAGAAAAGAGAAGTCTCGCTTCATGAGAGATGTTCAGACGCCTACGGATGTCTAGGCTGAAGGTGGGTTTGAATGTCTTATAGGGCCGATAGAGCACCAACAGTAAGTGCAGATTAATTGGCACGCTATCTTATGAAGAGAAACAATACTTTGTTTCACACAAGATGAAAAAGCAGAAAGACAGCTGATAATCATCCGCTCGTGTAAAATCAAACAGAAGTTTTTCAAAACATTTCAAGAGGCATCTTGGTGAGTTACAGTCTGTTAAACATGCCAATATATTGTGAAAAACAAATTGAAGGCCACCTGCAATAGGCCACCTGCAATACAGCCTCGCATTTTCCGACATCACAAAAACTTTGATCAACACGTCCCATATATACTCGTGATGGAGAGGGAAAATAATAAACAACAACATTGCAAGATTAATGCATTTCTTCCACGACAACAGACAGGAACTGATTCCACGTAATACGTAAACATGTATTCTGATTTTTTCCATGCCTCTGCCTTTGCCTCTGCCTCTGTCTTTCCATACCTCTGCCTGAGAAAGGATTGTAGCCTATCCCGCGAGTCAAAAAGAAGCTTTCTTATCATCTCGTGCATCCTGTACTCTATGTGCAATGCACTCATCATAGAGACAAGCTTGCTTTACCCAAACTGTTTAGATATTGCCATTGGAAGACTCTGATGATCGCATACAGTGGCTGTGCACCTATAAGAACACTGGTCTGACCTCAGGATGTCTATCCAGTTTAGTCGTGGAGGAGGTCTGTGTGCCGATCCGTGCAATGTACGTAGGCTCAATCGCGTGCTTCACTGAAGATGTAGATGCTGCCCTGTCTTGAAAGAGATCGAGGGTATAGATCTAGACCAATTTCAGCAGGTTATACACTGAATCATCACTTGCTGGCAGAGAGTCTTAACCGGATCATGCAGGTGGTATTACCCGCTGCAAGCGTACCCTGATTCACACATTGGATGCAAACCGGATGGGGCCATTAGTGGAAACAACCAATATTTGGGCATGGGGGCACAACTCTTGGCCAGGTCCAAGTGTTAAGGAGTATCGAGCATAAAGAAGACAATTAGAGTAAATAGTAGTTCCACTCCTATTTGGAATTGAGGTTCCTAAACAGGTCATTGAAAAAATGCCCAAAATTGCCTGACGTAATGACCCAAACTTAATTGGATGACAATAGCAAGTTGCAAGACACAGGGTTGCTTCATGTGGAATGCCTGTTATGCCATACAGTATGTCGCTTTCCAGATGGTCCATGACGTCACTGTATGCTCCAGGACCATGAGTCATTCACCGGAACCATACAGCCCACGAGCTTGACACTGACCAACACAGGTAGACCGGGGGCCCAGAGCATTTATTCAGCTGAAAAGGGTCACACTTTTTGATGGTCTCATCATAAGGATGTGGCCACGGGTCAATAAAATGAATTGCTGGCAAGTCACATCCTGTACCGTAAGCCTAGGGACCACAAAAAGGGACCCCGAAAATGGATTTATTCAGCCGAAGGGGGTCACGGACAAAAGTTGGTGGATATTGTTCCTTTGGGTGTACTTATCATGAAAACAGCAATGCCAGCTATTTTATCCTATATACGGGGCCCCAGACAGTAGCCCCAAAGGGCCCCACAAATATGGTGTTATTCAGCTGAAAAGGGTTACGGCTAATTTCTTTTGCAATGGAAGTAGTTCCCATCAGAGATATCCAAAACACCAATGCCAGCTATTTTATCCTGTACGGGGCCCCAGACAGTAGCCCAGAAGGGCCCCATCCCCATAGGCCCTACGTACAAACACACACAAACATTGATTTTATTCAGTTGAAAATAGTCACAGCTAATTTCTTTTGCAATGGAAGGAGTACCAATTAGAGATATCCAAAACACCAAAGCCAGCTATTTTATCCTGCACGCAGGGGCCCCAGACAGTAGCCCCAAAGTGCCCCACCCCTATAAGCCCTACGTATAAACACACACACACACACATTGACTTTATTCAGCTGATAAGAGTAACGGCTAATTTCATTTGCAATGGAAGTAGTACCCATCAAAGATATACAAAACACCAAAGCCAGCTATTTTATCCTGTACGGGGCCCCAGACAGTAGCCCCAAAGTGCCCCCCCCCCCCCCTACACACATACTCACACAATAGTTTCATTCAGCTGAAAAGGGTTACGGCTAATTTCTTTTGCAATGGAAGTAGTACCCATCAGAGAAATCCAAAATACCAAAGCCAGTTATTTTATCCTGCACGGGGCCCCAGACAGTAGCCCCAAATTGCCCCCTCCCCCCCCCCCCCCCCCCCACACACACACACACTGATTTTATTCAGCTGAAAAGGGTCACGGCTACTTTCTCTCTTAATTTCTAGGATTTATTTTTAAATCCTAAGGATTTATTTCTTTAAGTCCTAGCGGACTGTAAATACGGACAAAACCTTAGGACTTAAAAGTAAGTCTTAGCTAGGATTTAAAGATTTAAGTCTATGTTCGACTTAAATTTCAAGTCTATAGGATTTATTTTTTAAGTCTTATTAGATTACATTTAAATCTTTCTTAGACTTGTTTTTAGAATAAATCCAGCTTGGATTTAAACGATAAAAGACTTATTTTAAGCCTTCCTTGGATTTATTTCAAATAAATCCATCATGGATTTAAACTCAGACTACTGAAAATGACAGTCAATTGATGCACTTTCTTCACATGTAAAGGTCTATTTATTTTAACAAAATCAAACTGATGCATTTTTCACAAACATCGATAAGTTACAAAATATAGAGATGATTGTCGTACACATGTAGGCTCCAGAAAAAAATGAAATACGACATGATGAAAACAGAGCATATTTTGCAATAGTCTCAGATGGTCACATCTTCACATTCATGTTACTGATGCTTCTTTCACTGTGTTCTGTAAACAAGTTACTAGACGACTGGAACCTTCATTGCCAAATAGATTACTTTTTTCACTTTTTTTTAAAATCTTGCAAGATGACTCCATACGACTTGATTCACTTTCATTTTATGTATTTCTTTCCCTGGTGAGCATCGTTAAGTCGTAAGATGGAAACTATGAACAAATGTAAGATTATATATGAATTCTAATAACTTAAATTTTAGAAATGATGCTGTGTAATAAACAATACAGCCTCCATTAAGTTGACGTTTAGATTTACACGCTTTGTACGTCCCATGCATGCAATTTAAAGAATTATTTGATTTTTTGGAATGATGCATAGTATAAATTTAATCAAGAGGGAAGTAAAGGCCAAAATTAGTGTAATCAAATTAGAAAAGAGAAGAAATTTCCCTACACAGAATGGTGTAAAGACTATGAAAATCAGCTACGAAATAAGGAAGATATGCCTCTTTTCAATTTCACACATTTCCAGAAAACAGATCTTGTCCAGTCTTTATGAACGTCCAAATGAGGGAATTGATGATGTCATTCCTTCAAAATTTTTACACTTTTCACCTGCATGTATTTGCATATTCATACGGACTAGTCAAGAAATGTTTTCTGAAAACGTGTTACATTTCCCTATTTCTTACCAGACTTCCCTAATTTTTCCACTATTCCGTAGGGAAAATTTACAATTGAATCCAAACTGTATTACATATAACAGTAGGGAGCAAGATCTATGTAAACTCTGAAGTAAATTCACCTTAAAACATTAAGAAGCTCAAATAACAGTTAACATTCTAAACTTACTTCTAAAATTCCTTGAATATCGGTTGTCTGAAATGGATTTACATAAGTACATTTCCATACTGCATTTTGGTAGACAAAATGTTTGACAAAAGAATATACAAATTCCTGCTTAATCTATTGATATTTAAGAATCAATCTCAACTGATGACAGGGAACCATCTCAAGAGACTGTTCAAGTGAGATGGACCACTAGTTTCTTAATTACTTTGATGTCATATCTCGTAACAAAGCACTATGTTGAAGTGATGTAATCTGAATTTTTAACTAGAATTATCACTCATTGTGATTAATATACCCCCACCCACAATTGAGGGAATTAGCTCAACCAGGATTATTTTTTCTTACTCTTTAATAAAGAAAAAAAACACCATGGCAATGCACTGTTCCACCTCTCAAATCAATTGCTCAAAAACTGAGTGAGCAAGATAGATAAACTGACGATTTCTATGGTTTTTACTAAAAATTGTGTAACCATGGCAACACAATGTTGGACATTAAGAAAAAAATGAAGTTTGCACAACTATAGGCCCTATATCATAGCCGTCATATGTGCCAAATTTCAAGCTAAATGCTAAAAGGGTGAGGGGTTTAGTTGAATTCACATTAGTGTATCATTTTCATGCAAAATATACTGTTACCATGGCAACACATTTTCCACACTGACAAAAGATTTTTTGCACATCTAGGTAATGTAGAGGTAACATGTGCCAAATTTGAAGCCAAAATGCTCTAAACAGAGACAGGAGAATCGAAATGTTTGTATGATTTTCATGGAAAATGCACCATTACCATGGCAACAGATTGTTTAATGATGAAATATGAAGTTTGCATATTTCTGAACTACAATGGTTGCATGTGCCAAATTTCAAGCCAAATGCTCAAAGACTGAGGGAGTTACCTGAATCCAAAATATTTTTGTATGATTTTCATTCAAACTATGTTGTTACCATGGCAACACAATGATCAACAATGACGAAAGGTTAAGTTTGCACATGTACGTACCATAGTGGTCAGGTGTGCCAAATTTCAAGCTAAATGCTCAAAGACTGAGGTTGTTACATGAATCCACAATATCTTTGTATGCATTTTAGTGAATAGATGCTGTTACCATGGCAACGCATTGTTCACCGTTGATGAAAGATTAAGTTTGCACATGTGTATATGCTAAAGTTGTTGCATGTGCCAAATGTCAAGCCAATTACTCAAAGAGTGAGGGAGTTAACTGAATCCACAATATTTTTGTATGATTTTCATTCAAAATATGCCGTTACCATGGCAACACATTGATCGACACTTACGAAAGAATACGTTTACACATCTACATACCACAGTGGTCTTTTGTGCCAAATTTCTAGCTAAATGCTCGAAGACTAAAGGAAGTTAGCTGAATCCACAATATTTTTGTATGTTTTTTGGTTTAAAAAAAGCTGTTACCATGGCAACGCATTGCTCACCACATTGTTTCCATATCTATATACCATAGTGGTCATGTGTGCCAAATTTCAAGTCAAATGCTCTAAATTTGTTTAAGGTGCCCATCTGCGCTGAATCTATCCTTCCTCGTGGGTTCAAGCACATACTTTGGCTGGAAAACCAAAGTTTATTTCTTTATAAATAGAGAGTTTCATATTAACGTGTTTAGCCACAATGTCATAATGAAAATAGCAACAAATCAGCGCTCAATAGATGTGATGGACAATGGCTCAACAACACTGTGGGAGTGATGAAAATTAGGTAATCGTTGAATAATTACAAAATTGTTCAGGGGAACTTCAACTTTCTTCTTTCAATTTAAATCAATGTGGATCTGGCATTACTTTTTTTTTTCATCATCAACCAGACATAATATACAGAAAACAAGCCAAAGATGAACAATAAATAAATTGAAACTGGACATGTATAAAAACTTGAAATATTGTTTAAATGTTCACGTAGCAATGCAAATGCAAATGTGAGGCACACACTTACATGATAGCACCTCTAAAGGAAACATTGCGGCATTAACTTTCCTTATTGTGTTATTTTCATTTAAAAATGCACACAAAAAAAATTACAAGGAAACTTTACTACAACCAGGGCATGACAGACATGCTTCTTGTGTGCATGGATTTGTAGCTCAATATAAATGGAAAAGTGAGGCACACATAACATAACTCAATATCCATGAGTCAAACATTATGCATGATAGTATCTTCAAAGGAAACATTGCAGCATTTTACCTGTGTTACTTTGATTTAAGAATTCACCGAAAATTAAGAAAACTTTGCTGCACATCAGGGCAAGTCAGATATGCTTCTTGTGTGCATGGGTTTGTGGCACAATGTCGGAAAATCTTACTAGCATCATACACTGACGTGTTCTTGAAGTTCGTGGCTAATGCCCAGAACGAAGCCCTCACTCGGGATTGTAGCAGTACATGAATATGCCGCCACAAAATCAAAGAATGCTTCAAGCACCCAAGCATATTTGACGATGAAGACACAGTGGGCTTTAAAGAGTCTGTCAAATTCTTGCTTCCGGTCATCTCCAGCCTGGACTTAGTATGGTCTTGTCCAGGATGAGAAAATACTGGATGTACGTCTAGTCACTCCCTTATCTGACTAAGCAGGGCTGGCTGAAGGTGGCATCTTTAGCATCACTGAACTTTGCGCTTCTCGCTCGTGATGTATACGTTTCGCGCGGATCAACTTGGCGTTTCCCGTTTGTTAGGGCTTTCAGGTGGGAGAATCTCCAGATCAGAAGATGCTTGGGGCTGGGGTTGGAGTCTCTGCATCAGCCATGCCATGAACATTGGTTCCTACCTGAAAAGAGATTAAACATGTATAGCAGTACTGATATTTCGAACTAAATTTCACTTGAATCGTTTGAGCAAATGACAAAGGCTGCAATTATTATCAAATAAACTTTGCATCACATAGAGGGAAGTTAAGTTCTCAGTGAGAGGGCACTCTGGAGGGAAAAAAATATTAAAATATAATTTTACATATTGATCTTAGATACAATGTACTAATAACATATTCATCACATAACTTTTAGTTTGTGATGTACAAGTAAATATTTCTGATATATTTCGGAACATATTATTTTAAAACATTTTGTCTCACTGATCTGGTAAACCTCAAAGCCTTGAAAAAAATTCCCAGAAATCAGATTACTTTTTGTCATCATCGGGGTGGGGCCTACTTGATATTTACATGTTCCAGACTCATAAGATATTTGATGTACATATTATTACAAATCAATAGAAGTCAGCATGCATTTTTAATCCGTAATTTAATGAATTTAAAAGAAAACTGTCAAAACACGGTAGATACCCCTTCACAATACTCATTGCTGAATGTTCTAAAGTTTGTTTGAGAAGAATCGCTTCAAAAACACTGATATATCAGAGAAGAAAACTTTGCATTTCTCACGACAGCATGAGAAATTCAGATTTTTAAATTCCACCTGTTACTGAGTACATTACATGCAGATTCTACACGAGTCTTGCTTTGTAAGATACGAAGCTCAAATATTCTTCTCTAAACATGAGCTGGTACTTAAAAGCCAATGAAACATGCATATTGATAATTCTCAAAATTGGAAGCTCAGTGATTTGATCATGAACTGATTTCAAGTCTATAAACATTAAGCATATACTGTACTTACAGGCACATAGTCATTCTGCACCAGGTACTGCTGGGCATCCCTCGGGAGCATGAGAGGTCCTCTCCCTTTCTTCTACATGGGGATGTTGGGTCTGTGAAGCATCGCTGCAAGTAGTGACATTCCACAAAATTCCTATAGAATGGAACACAATACAATTTTTTTTTTTCAACTTTAAGTATTTCACCCATTCTCTTTAACATATTAGATATGACGTATTGTATCAGCTCTGACAATCCCTAACATTCAGTTTTCGACTTATTATCAATATCAGTCTATGAAGAGCAAACTCGTGCACATTCACTTTCCTGAAATGTGTAATAGCAATGAAGCATAAACAAATGAGTAAGTTTTACTCTTACACTTTGGACAGAAATTGTTCCAGTAATTATAATCAATGCCACAAGATCTATGAGGATTGGCGGAAGGACTTACTGTCTCCATCCATGTCTTCACATCTTCTTACGATGTCTTGCAACTAAGGGTGGTTTCGCTTGGCAAGTGCAAGATTCTATTGACATAAAATGGCTCCCATCTGTTCACGATCTCCTGCACTTTTCTCGGTACAACTGGGCAAAGTCCGCATTGATCTGAAAATAAACACAAAAACTGTGAAATATCAGTGATAAGGAAGTGGAAAATGAAAAACAGAAACGCTTGACAAAAAAAAAAAAGGAAGAAAACAAATATGCTTCGGGGTATAAACGGTCGTCATAGCCACACTTCTAGATTTTTATGTAATTAATTATTTCTTATTGGTCTCGAGGGTTGTATTTCATGCTGGAGAAAAAAATGAGACCGATATCTCTGATTTTTGTTTCAGATGTTATCGTTAAAATCAATTTTTAGAAATACCAGGGATGTCTTGCATATCTAAACACCAAGAAGGGATAGTCCTGACAGAGTACTCCTTGGAGTACAAATTATACAAATAACAGGTAATTTGCATTCCCTTTATCTTAAAAAATATTAAAAGTAAAAAATAAAAAAGGCCTCATATATTGTAAAACTTCACTACATTCTCTCACTGGTGTATGTGACATCTCAGCCAGAAGTGTAGATCTGTAGAATTTTTAAGTCTAGATCCTTCTACTCAAACACAGATCACCACATTGATTATGCTACAAAGAGAAAGACTGGAGTAGATTACCTTTATCCAGGTGCGAAATCTTGTTCCATTGCACGAGTTAATTCCATACATTATTTGTTTCATACAACGCCTTCAACAATAACACTAACAGACTTACTAGTTCAAGAAAGAGTCTTGAATTCAGTGCAGAAATGGCAACCATAAGGCCTAGGTGTCCAGGCCTACTACTGAGTGGTAGTAATAATAGTAGAAGTATTTTCATGGAATGCAAATCAGTAGCACATTCACATTACATACACATGTACGCAGCCGAGTGCAAGTAGCATTGAAGTTGATTATTCCAGTAAAATGAGTGACATGATGCACGCTTGATAGTAAGAGTGTTGAGTGCACACGCCAAAGGTAATTGTTCATTGTGACATCAGACTCAGTAGACCTAGTCATGCAGTGGAACAGAAACTGTTTATTAATTGTAGACCCCCTATTTTAATATGGGAGTCAATAGAAATTGGTGATGTCAGCCAATATGGCCCATGCGATAGAAGTTTTTAAAGTTCAGAGCTTGACGCCACTGCACTGGCATTGCAACATTGGCGCCCTAAACCCTGGGGCGCTCATCACACAGGGGGCTTCGTGTTTGGGCTGGTCGCAGTTCTATTGTAGCGCCCATATAGGGTCTACGTACTATTGGTGGCCTAAACACAACGTTAAAAATAAAACCCATCTAACAGCATATGCCCTACATTTTATCACAGCATAGGGCATGATAAGGCCTAGAACTGTGCCTTTCTACGTAGAAATTGATAAATTAAACCTTACAAGAGTGTAGGAAGGGGTGAACTGACACTAACTTGTTACTGTTACTCAGTGTTAGACGACAGTTAGGCCTACGCTACAGTAGCCTGTTATGCCCATAGCTTTACCTTTCAGTCAAGACACCAACATCGTAAATCATTAGGTAGAATGGGCGCTTTATAAGAGTCCCTGTATTATTACACTTGTACTTGCAGTTTCACCGAAATAGAGCCCCCACAATACTAGTATAACGTTAGCCTTCATGTAACTTGTTACAATGTTTGGATAGACACATTACTAATTAGCCATGAACAGCTAAAGTTAGCACTGGCGCTTCAGCTGCTAGGGATGGACAGCGCTGTATACAGCGGCAAGGCTCAAACTCGTCAAAAATGTAGGGCGGTTAGTGCACATCTTAACATCTTTTATCTTTGGTTACTGAGTCCCAGAGTTATCAAACACATTCTTAAGCATTCATACAGTAATATGCTCACCTTTAAGCAACTTGGTCAAGCTTCCGTCAGATCATGCCCTCAAAAAACTCCGGCCTGCATGACTTCTGCCTTCAAGACCAACTCAACTGTTCGAGTCAAGTGTTTGTTTGCAAATGGTCGATGGTAGGTACAAGTACATACACATATTGTGCACTGAATGTGTGTGTATGACTACGCTATCTAGCATCGCATGAAGCAAAGTGACGGCCAGCGCCAATTCCGGTTTTAGGCGGTTCAAGATAGCGCATGACGTCATTTACAAGTCATCTGATTGGCTGAAAGTTTAAGTCCTTGTTAGATTTAGATTGCGAACAGCTTCGACATTCAACTTTTAATCGAAGCCACCTAAAATAAGTCTTAAAGACTTAAAATATTTTAAGTCGTAAGAAAGATTTAGAATTTAAGTCCTAGAAATTAAGAGAGTTCTTTTGCAATCGGAAGTAGTACTCATCAGAGATATCCAAAGCACTAAAGCCAGTTATTTTATCCTGTACGGGGCCCCATACAGTAGCCCCAAAGCGCCCCCTACACACACACACACACACACACACGCACACACGCACACACATATTGGTTTCATTCAGCCGAAAAGGGTCACGGCTAATTTCTTTTGCAATGGAAGTAGTACCCATCGAATATCCAAAATACCAAAGTCAGATATTTTATCCTGCACGGGGCCCCAGACAGTAGCTCCAAAGTGTTTTGCTTTATTCTCTTTATTGTTTGCATCTATTCTTCTTCTTTGATATGCGCTCCTTCGTCTTCATTTTCGCGACAACGACAACGTCCTCATCATCATCATCAGTTTTGCTGTTCTGGCAAACATTTTCCAGCGTATCGGCTACGTTCGATTTTAGAGCGGCGAGAGCGGAAGACATTCGTAATTGAGTCTGGGAAAGCGTAGGAACAGCGTAGCTAAAGCGGCCAACAGCGTTATCGAAGCAGGAATGAAGCGTCGTAGGAACAGGCCTTGATTTCATACAAGAGTAGAGAACTTAGTGAGAGCGTCGTTAAAGCGGGAAGGTCGTGCTTTGATCAAGAAAGCGGCGCAGCAGCGGGACCATGTCGTCGGTGGTTAGTTTAGACTACTTCCCGTTCTTGTGCCGCTGTTACTACGGTCAGAAAAACCTGGAATTGTTACGTTCATCCCGCGGTATTTACACTGTCACTGCTCTCTCCCCGTTTGAGCTACGATTCAAAATAGGTCAATCTTGATGGGGAGATGGGGAAGAAATTTTGAACCAGTTCAAAATTTCTTCCCGATCTGTAAAATTGCCAGATCCAACCCCATCACCCGAACGCTGCTGCTACGATGCTCCCGGTCCCCGTACACTTTTGCCGCTCTCTCCCGATCTGACAGATTGAATAGATCGGGATGCAGATCTTGATAGTGGAATTATATGTGGGGACACTTTAGGAACACTCCGTGGGGCCCCCGTACAGCTATATAACTGCTTTCGGTGTTTTTGATACCTCGTTGAGTACTACTTCCATTGCAACAGAAATTATAGCAGTGATTCTTTTCACGTAGAATAAAATGATACGGAAGCACTTTCCAGCTACTGGCTGGAGGCCCCTTAAAGAATAAAAATAACTGGATGGGTTTGTGTTTTACGTATCTCAGCTGTTGATTCCACTGCCAAGGAAAATAGGCATACATGACTCTTTTCACCTAAAAACGCTTAATTCATATGGGGTGGGAATACCTCGGGGCTATACCTGTCAAGGGCCCTGCATCCGGGCCAATTTTGCACCTCTTTTAATCGAATTCTTTAATGCTGAATTGAATTTAGCAAAAATTTCGCCTAGACGACATGGTAGTTCAATGTCATAATCTCTTCATTCAAATTCATTTTGAAACATTCACATTACCTCTAACCTTATTCTAAATAACACCTTTTTCAACTGAAATCCATTTATAAGACAAGCACCATTCCACTATCCGTTCATTCACAGATTCATAATGATATAGTCACGTGATCACATGCTGCGCTCGTTCATTCAAATTGATTTCTGGCCATCTAATTTAACATGTTCTGCAGTCAGTTAAACAGATATGTTCATGCTTGACCTCTTTCCTTATTTTCTTTCTATTTTCTTTCATCGTAGTTATTTTTTTGTAAGCATCATAACATTTCGTGTTTTGGTATTCGTTTAAGAGCCTTTGACACCATTTTTTTTTTTTTTTTTTGTTTGTTTTAACGTGCTTTTTGAATCCGAAGAAGTAAGAAGCCACAAATTATCTGGCCGTTACGAGCGCTTTATTACGAGCGGTCGGCCAGTTCCAGGAAGTCAAGGTTATGATCCTCAAATGTTGTTTTTTTTTTTAATTCTTTCTATGTCTTCTAGAGATATACGTCTGTATCTATTATGCTGTCATGACTATAAAAAATGAAGTTAATCTGCATTACTGGTACACGTATAGGCCTATAATGACATGTATATGAAAGAGAAGGAGCGTTACAGAACAACCAAATCCAGTTATACTAGATAAAATGATATGATACTTTTACTGCTTTAAACGAAAACACGCATAGAAAGACAAGTTAAAATGATCTGAAACAAAGAAATAGCATGATTTGAATTTGAATGAACACGTTTGGAATTTGACTGTCTTTCGTGAAATCTAATGACTGAAATACCCTTTTCGGCAAGTCAAGGCGATTTTGAATGAACGTAGGGTACCAGCCAATTTGAATACCCATTTTACGAATTTTACAAAAGTGCGAAATTGGCTGGAAAAACCTAACTGGCTTTGATGTTTTGGGTATCTATGATGTAAACTAAGGCCTACGATTGTAAAAGAAAAACAACTATGACTCTTTTCAGCTAAATGATGTCATAATAATTATGTGGGGGAGGGGCACTCTATGGCTACTGTACTGGGCTCAGTACAGGATGAAATGACTGGTTTTCGTAATATGGGCATCTCGGTTGTGCACTATACAGAAGTATGCTTCCTTTGCAAATTTCTTGGGTGTTTTGCTACTGTAACCTATAGGACCCCGTATACAGGATAAGATGACTTGCTTTGGTGTTTGTGATATCTCTGTTCAGTAGGCCCTGATATTTACGTTACAAAAGAATTTGTAAGACCATTTTCAGCTGATTCACAGTACATGTATAATGGATGGGACACTATGGAGCTACTGTCTGGGGCTCTGTACAGGATAAAATAACTGGCCTTGGTATGTTGATTATCTCTGATAGGTACTTCTTCCAGTGCAAAAGAAATTACCCGTGTTTGGGGCTATACTGTCTGGGCCCCGTACAGGATAAAATAACTGGCTTTGGTATTTTGGATATCTCTGGTGGGTACTACTTCCATTGCAAAAGAAATTAGCCGTGACCCTTTTCAGCTGAATGAAACTAATGTGTGTGTGTGTGTGTGTGTGTGTGTGTGTGTGTGTGTGTGTGTGTGTAGGGGTGCACTTTGGGGCTACTGTCTGGGGCCCCGTACAGGATAAAATAACTGGCCTTAGTGTTTTGAATATCTCTGATGAGTATGCCTACTACTTCCGATTGCAAAAGAAAGTAGCCA